>NC_045428.1:370844261-371146011 GCF_902635505.1 Sarcophilus harrisii
CTTCATATTCTTTGATCATTTATTAATTGAGAAAGTACTTATATTCTTATAAATTTGACTCAGTTCTCTTTATATTTGAAAAACAAGGCCTTTATTAGACACTCTTGATGTAAAGATTATTTCCCAGCTTTCTGCTTTCCTTTCTAATATTGGTTGCATTGATTTTGTTTGTATAAAAGCTTTTTAATTTAATTAATCAAAATTATCTATTTTGTATTTTGTAATGCTATCTCTTGTTTGGTTGTAAATTTTTTTCTTCCCCATAGAACTCATAACTGGACTATTCCTTGCTCTTCTTAGATTATGGTGTCATCCTTTATGTTTCACTTTATTTTTCACACAGTGTGAAATTTTAGTTTGTTCTTAGTTTGTGTCCTATTGCTTTCTGCTTTTGTCAAATAGTGAATTCTTATCCCAAAAGCTGAGATCTTTAGGTTTATCAAACACTAGATTCCTATGGTCATTTACTAATGTGTTTTGTGTATAAGTCTATTCCACTGATCCACCATTCGATTTCTTAGCCAGCACCAAATAGTTTTGATGATTACTGCTTTATAATATGGTTTAAGATCTGATATTGCTAGGCCACTTTCCTCTTCCCCTCCTTTTTTTTTCATTAATTCCCTTGATATTGTTATCTTTTGTTCTTCCAGGTGAATTTTGTTATTTTTTTCTAGCTCTATCAGATAATTTTTTGGTACTTTGATTGGTATGCCACTGAATAATTAGTTCAGGTAGAACTGTCATTTTTATTATAATGACTGAGCTGAGCCTAAACATAACCAATTAATATTTTTTCAATTGTTTAGGTCTGACTTTATTTGTGTGAAAAGTATTTTGTAATTGTGTTCATATAGTTTTCAAGTTTGTCTTGGCAGGTAGACTTCTAAGTGATTTATATTGTTTATAATTATTTAGTTATTTTAAATGGAATTTCTCTTTCTAGCTCTTAATACTAAGCTTTGTTGGTCATATAAGGAAATGCTGATAATTTATGTGGGTTTATCTATATTCTGCAATTTTGTTAAAGTTGTTAATTATTTCAGAATTTTTTAGTTCATGCTCTAGGGTTCTTAAAGTATATTATTATTATTTGCAAAGAATGATAGTTTGCTTTCTCATCGAGTGTTCCAATTCCTTCCATTTCTTTTTCTTCTCTTGTTATAGCTAATATTTTGATCACTATACTGGTGATCAAATAATGGTGATAATGGTGATAATGAACATTCTTGCTTCACCCCTGATCTTATTGGGAAGGCTTCTAACTTATCTTTATTATATTTAGTGCTTATAATTTTAAGGAAATCTCACTTTATTCTATGCTCTTTAGTGTTTTCAATAGGAATGAGTCCTATATTTTGTCAAAAGCTTTCCCAATAATCATATAATTCTGTTGATATTCTTATTGACATGATCAACTATATTGATAATTTCCTAATACTGAACTAATCTTCCATTCCTAGTATAAAGCTAACCAGGTCATAGTATATCATACTTGTGATACCTTATTGTAATTGTCTTGCTTCAAAATTTGTGCAATAATATTCATTAGGAAAATTGCTCTATAATTTTCATTCTCTGGTTTAGATATCAGCACCATATTTTTGTATCATTAAAGGAGTTTGGCAGGACTCCTCCTTTACCTATTTTCCTAAATAGTTTCTATAGAATTGGAACCAATTGTTCTTTAAATGTTTGATAGAATTCAGAGGTGAACCCATCTGGCTTGGGATTTTTTTTCCAAGAGGGCTCATTAGTAGCTTGTTCTGCTGTCAACTTTTAATAATTGATTCTTTAGGTAACTCATCACTCAGCTTCTGATCACTCATTTCATAGCTGAAAACCCAATTGTAAATTTCCTCCGAGATCATAAGATCCTTGGACAATTAATTGGATGTTAATAACTAATGTGTGAAACAGAATACTCTTCTGTGGGTTAAAAGCAAGAATTATAATTAACAATATAACCAGGATGATGTAGTACCTTCTTCTAGGAATTGGTGTAGAAAGATGAATGATAACACTACAGGCAGAAATACTGAAATAAGGTGTAAGGGGAAAGATAATAAACTCAGTTTTGGAGATGCTGAATTTCAGGTACCAGTAGAATATGAACTCTATCCAGTCAAGATATTTTATAATATTTTGATTCAGCAAGCATTTATTAAATAAATGACTACCATGTATCAGACACTCTCTTAAGTAGAGATCCAAAAGTGAAATATATCTTGTATCTAGTGAATTTTCACATATTTTACTGGGGAACGGGCAGAGTTGGGATTTTATACAGTTAAAAACCAGAAAAAATGCAAAGTGATTACTGGAATGGGGTGCTAACATCTGAAGAAAATTGGAAAAATCAGGAAATACTTCTTGTAGGACTTGGCATTTGAAGTAAACTTTGAGGAATTTAGGAATTTTAAGGGGTGGGAAAGTGAGGAGTGAAAATATTCTAGGCAATAGAAGACATTAGATCAAAAGGGAGAAAGCAGAAAGTAGAATGTTGTATATGGGAAACATCAAGTTAGACCAGTTTGGCCAGAAGTTGGGAGGTGGATTGGTAGTCATATAAGTTGAATCTGGAGAGAAAATGAAGTATGGCTAAGAAGGGCTTTAAATGTCAAACAGGGATTTGTATTTTATCCTAGAGATAATAGGAATTTTCAAACAAAGGAATTGATATTATCTTTTCTGTGCTTTAGGAACACACACACACACACACACACACACATCTGGCAGCTGTATGGAGAATGTATTAAGAAGGGAAGAGACTGGAGAAAGAGACTAATTAGTAAGCTTTTTTCAATGACAAGAAATGATAAAGGTGGTGATCAAGGGAGAGAAAAAGAGATAGAGAAGAAGGGAGGGAGTATATTCTTAATATTTCAACAGAAATAATGAAATAATGAAATTAGGAGGAGGTATGGTGAAAAGATGAAATTTTTTTCTTGTTTTTTGTTTTGGCTATGTTTTGTTTGAGGTTGTTATGGGACTTTTAGGAAGAGATACATACAGCAAATAAGTGATGTAGAACTAGTGTTCTGGAATTCAAAACAGGCATGGGATAGATTTAAAATGGAAAGATTATCTGCGTAGAAGTTCTGAAGATCTGGGAATAAATTAAATTGCACTAGAGTATAGAAAGAGAAAAGGAGACAAACAAGGACCAATCTTTGTATAAACAAACACTTTAAGTGGTTTAAAAGAGGATGAGGAATGAGTAAAGGAAATATAGGGAAGAATTAAAGAGGGAAAAGAATCAGGAAAATGTAGTAGTATTTCTGAAATCAAGGAGTTGTTAGTATAAAATGGTAAAGTCTGCAGAGGTCGGAGGAAATAAGAACTAAAAATAGTTGTTGAACTTGGTGATTAGGAATGCACTAAGAGAAATCAGTTTTAATAGACTGCAGAGTATTATAAGAGACTGAGGTCTAGGTGATTAGTCTGGAAGGAGAATCATTAGGTATCAATAACACTGATAAGAAATATGCCAAGAAGTTCAGGAAGTGAAAGTATTGAGATAGTACAATAGATGGTATAGAAGGATAAGAAAATTGTTCAGTTATTTCAGTCATATCTGGCTTGTCATTTTCACCTCTAGCTAATTTTACTGAGTACACAGGGTTCAGTGACTTGTCCAGGGTCTATTAAGTTTCTGAGGATTTGAACTCAAAAAAATGAGTTATCCTGACTCCAGACCTGGTATTCTATCCATTGCACCTCTATTTTCTTTTTAGAATTAAAATCTAAGCTTGTTTGTAGTGTTAGCCTGAAATAAAGATTATCAAAGTAGCAAAAACTAGTATCTTTAATGGAAATAAAAGAATTGCAATTAATGGCCACCACATAGCACCAAAGTACTGGAGTGCTCAAGACAACAGAGAGAAGCAGAATTAAATATATTTCAACAAGTAGGGAGTCACATGAGAAGCACAATCTCAAGAAGCTAATTACAGGAAGTTATTTTGCATAATAACTTAAAGTTTATAGAGAAGATCGGGATAGGATGGTGGGGCAAGGGTGATGTGTGATCAGAACAGCAGGATTCCACATACAGCCACCTGGAAACCTGATTTGGACCTACTCCAATCATGGAGTCAGTTGGATCAAAATGAGGTAACTCCTTCTGATCTCTGTGTTCAACATTCTTCTTAAAACTGGCTTCCATAGTTCTCTTTTAAATGATTTTGATTGCCCTCAGGCAGTTTTATAGCTCTAGAATCAGACAATGCAGAGGAAAGATGCCATGTTTCAAGAGAAAAATTTAATGTAAAAGAAAACTAAGATGATTATTTGAGTCAGGTTCTGTAGGAGGAGGCAATGACTGAAATCAAGAATACTAAATAGCTAGAACAGAAATTTTAGCCTGGAAGTATTTAACTTAAAAAATATTTTTACAATGTAATTTTTAAAAAAAGAATCCTTTATATCTTATTTTATGCTTTTGAAAACACTATTCTGAGAAGGGATCCATAGGTTTTACCAGACTGCCAAAGGGGTCCATAACACAAAAAACACTGATGAACTCCTCAAACAGAGAGATTAGCTTTAATGAGAAATGTTTACCTTTTCTATTGTTACCAGATGGTTTATGATGTTGAGAAGTTCAGCATACTAAAAGCAGAGTTAAAGGACAGTAATCAGATGAGTAAGTGAATAGGAAGATAGGAAATTTGCTAAGGAGTCAGAGGCTTTAGAAGAGTAAAAGAAACAAGGCTTTAAAACAGTTTAATGCTGTTTAATGAAAATAAAATATTTAAGAAAAATTTTAATATTAAAACAGTTGTTATTTTAATTGCTAGTTGATAAAGCTAGAAGAGAAGGATTGGTATGTAGTGCTGGAAGCCTATTTGAGACTATGTACCATTTTCTAGACATCATGCTGAAAAACACAAAACTATTTTTTTTAATCTTCCACTTAAATACTTGACTGAAATGTGAATTTATATCAGTTTTATCCAGATGATTCTTCTATGACTGTTGCCTCATTGACATTTAATTCAGTGTCTTTTCTGTGATACGTACCACTTGTTCAAAAGATATGATTTAATAAATGATATATAACTGAGAGATGGCTTTTTATGTTTAAGGTTTAATGTTTGTATTTTTACATATTAATCATTATAATGATATTTTATTTTCAAATATGTTTTTATAGATGGATATGTAAAATCTATTGTTTCTTACATTCCAGATTATGTGAAGAATTTGAGATGATAGCAGAGAAGGCTCTTAGTACACCTCCAAATACAGCAGAACTAATGGAATTACAGGTATATGCTCTATATATTTTTGTGTTTAAAGAAATGAAAAGCTTATTTTAAAGAAAAGATCCAGTCTTTGAATAATATTGCATTTTGACTTCTATGCAATGGCTGCTTTTGCTTATTTAGTATTTTGTAACATACCGTTCATTATTGTGAGTAATTCTTCCACCAATGCAGTTCACACTTGCATTATAACTATGATTGCTGTGTTATTGTTGTCTAAATTTTTCCTATAAATTTTTCTTACACGATCCAATTACAAGATTGAAAAGGTGTCTCATTAAGTGACCTAAACTCCCAGAAATATACCAAAATACTGCAAATATTGGTCTGATATGCTAGATGCCTTTAAGTTATTCTCTTAACCCCTAGTTAGTACTAATGCACAATATTAGTTGTCTTTCATTTTCATGTCATACAAGGTCACCTCTTTTTCAAGTGTCATAGTGTATGGAGTCAGCCTGAAAAGCAGGAGAACAGGGTTCCAATTCCAGCTGGCATACCCTGACTGCATGATGCTGGACAAATGACAACTTCTCAGTGTTTCACAGGCACTTCTCTAAGATTATAACTTGCAGAGGAAATACCAACCTTACCTTCCTCACCCAGGAATTCTGTATACCCCTGAAATCCTAGTATTTCTATCCCTATCTCTGTTCATACCTATCTTTAACAATATTTCACACAAATCATTCTTGCTAATATATTGGAATCAGCTTAATACCACCTGGCATTTTTATTTTTATATTGTTTCTTTATAAACTTAATAATTTTGAACAGAGACAAATAGTAAAGAAGAAATAGAAAATAAGGATTTAAATTTTAAGTTAAAAAGCATTATTAAGTATTTTCTGCATGCTTAGCACTGTGCTAAATGCTGAGTATAAAAAAGGCAAAAAACTGTCAAGAATTTCATAGTCTAAAGAGGAGACAACATATAAACAAAATGTATAAGCAAGGTACCTACAGGATAAGCTGAAGATAATCTCAGAGGACTAATTTAAAGTGAGATTGAGAAAAAAATTATAGAAAGAGAGATTTAAGTTTGTGCCTGAAGAAAGTCAGGTAGGATAGAAGTTAGAGAAAAGGAGGGAGAGAATTATAGGCCAATGTATGCCAATAAAATGCTCAGAATAGAAAAAAGGGCATATCATGTGTAAGATATGGCAAGGAGGCCAGTGTCACTAGAACATGGAGGGAAGGAAGTGGGGAAAAAATGGAAAAGTAGGAAGAAACCAGATTGTAAAGGTCTTAAAAAACCAAAAAAAGAGAATTTAGTACTTTATCTGGAGGTAATAGGGAGCCACTGGATATTAAATTGGATTTGGGCTGAGGGACAAGATGGTCAGATTGATGTTTTAGGGAGATCGATTTGTCAGCTTGAGAGGATGGAATCTTGAGGTAAGGAGACTAATGAGAAGGTGTGAGGTGGTGAAGGCCTGCCCCAGAGTGATTTGAGTATCAGAGAAGGGGGCAGATATGAGAGATGTTGAGAAGGTAGAAGCAATAGCACTTGGAAACTGATTGGATATGGGGAATGAGAGCGTGAAGAATTTAGGTTGATATATAGATTGTAAGTGGTGGTTGGGGAGGGAGGGACTCAGAGGACAGCATTCCCCAGAACTTTAATAGAGAAGCAAGTGAAAACAGGAGAGCTCAATTTTAGACATGTTACTTTATGTAATAACTAAGAATTTAACAAAGTAAAATCCAATAAAATTATCTAATAAAAACTGTATTTGCTTGGTGTACATTTTCAAAAACCTGAAGATAATATTTCTGACTTAATGATTTTCTTGAACTTTTTTGTTTCATGGGTGTTATTCTAATTCTGTTAATCTTGCTTTACAATATATATGTCATAGGATGATTGATTTATATATTTGAATCTAAAAGAGGCCATAGATAACAATGAGTTAAGTTCATATGGGGAAACTGAGGCACATAGTGGTTAAGTGGCTTACCTAAAGTCATATTGCTAATAAGTGTCTAAATTAGGATCTTTACCCCAAACCTTCCTCACACTGCTTGCTTCTATATTTCATTTATTCTTTATAACACTGTAATGTTTCACTATATTAACATTACAGTTACACATAGCTGCTGAATTTATATTCTTAAATTTCCACATTAAAATACCACAATCTATTGAGCTATACTTTTTTTTTTTTGAGCCATTCTTTAATATGTATAGGTACATTTAATGTGTATAGGTCATTCCTTTTTTTTGCAACTATAAACAAATTAAAATATCTCTCATGAATACCCCTTTTAAGATAATTTTTAGGTTAAATTTTCCAACAGGATTGGTAAATCAAAAGGCATGATCAGTTTTTTGATCCTTATTGTGTATTGTACTTCACTGCTTTTCAAAATGCTTTTGAGTACCCTCAGCCCTGCCCAAACCTCCAATTTTGGAGCATTTTTACTATTCTTGTGATTACAATATCATGTCAATATGTAACTCTGATGTTATTAATGGACTGTATTTTTCCTCCTAACACTATCGATTCACAGCTCATATCATTATTCTATTAGAGTGTATTTATCAAATATGTAAGAGACATCATGGTGCCTTACAGACTGGATTTTCTGGATTGTCTTTTAGGTAAACAGGATATTATTGGGAGTCTTATCTTAAACTATTCTGATTTAGCATGTTAACATTAATATTTCAGTTGTTACATTAATCTTTCTGTTGGAAAGAAACATACTTTTATAAATTCTTACTCTTTATATTATAACTCAAAATTATCAAAACTATTCTAAACCAAATATATGTCCGTAATTATATATTTTCTTTAACTTGGATTTCCCTTTAACAATAGGAACTTCACTTTGGGGATTACCTAATTCCCTTCCCTCTTCTCTTGTTTGGGCTAATATATCTTTCTCCTCCTTCCTAGTTATACAAAATATATTTCATCATCATAACTGCCATATTTGGCAGTTAATAGTGACTTACATATGTGGCTGCAGAGGGAGGGTAACTTAAAACCACAACTTGGGAATCTATCTTCCTTTGGGAAAATGGATTATAGATTGGAAAAGTGTCTCATTAAGTGACCTAAACTCCCAGAAACATACTAAAATGCTGGAAATACCCTTAATAACAGCTAAGTAGCTTTTAGTTCTTTTACATGGATAAAAACCTTTATAAGAACTGGGAAACATGCAGTTTTTGAATTTTTTCCCCTAGGTTTAATACATTTCTCTCATACATTTCTAAAACAATGTGTCAGTTTTTTTATTTGATGAAAAATTATTTACTTTAATAGGAGAGAAGTCATTAACAGTTGAACTTATTGACTCTATTGGTTATTTAGTTGATTTTTTTTCATTTTCAGTTGGTTATAGTGAGAAAGAAAAGTTAGGTCCTGAAGTGGCGAGAAGTTTTTTTGTTGTTTGTTTGTTTTTATTAATCTTTTTAAGGGCTGAATTTTATTCAGTTATTTAGATTTTGATATATGCATATTTTAATATTACTAAATGGAATGAGACTATATCAACATAACACTTCTAAGACAGATTTTTTAAATGATCAGATAGCTAAATGATTGGTACAATTGTTGGTTAGTTTTGCCAAAATGCTTACTTTAAAATCATTGTTATGAAGAATAACTTGCCTAATAAGAGAGGGAATATATTTGGAAAAAATATAAATTCCTGAGCACAGTAAATCCTTAATTTGTGTTTTTGTATCTCTAGCCTAGTAACTGATAAGTGCTCAATAAATGCTTATTGATTATTTGACCAACTTGTGATAATAAAGCAAAAATGTCAATAAAATAATAGAAAATGTTAAAATGTAATATCTTCTGCGTAATTACAATTATCAAATTTGGCCTCAAAGAATAAGTTAAAAAATTGTTTATAAAGTTTATAAACTTTAATATATAAATTTATATATAATTATATAATATATGTAATTATAATCATATTATAATTATATAATATATAAATATATAAAAAGTTTATAAAGTGAGTGCTCTAGGTATGGAACATTATATTGTCTTTTGATTAGTTCTGTAGAAATTTTTTTCCTCTTTTTTATTTTTTGTTTCAAGAGGTGACTTTTGTAAGCATTTTAAAAATTATGTAATAAAAGTAGTTATCCATTTAAATACAACTTGTAACTTTTCCTCCTAAGGCATACATAAAGAAAGTGGAGACAACAGATATGATTGAATTGGGACAAAAATTGGTAGATGCCAAAAATTGCCTTGCTTTTCTGATAGAGCATGCCAATTTCTCACCAGCTGATTTTCGACTAAATAATAATGTTTTTCAATGGTATGCAAGAATGGGAGAGATTTTTGATGAACACAGAAAAATAATTAAAGAGAAAACAGAACAATACCAAGATGGACTTAAGGTTTGCTTTACAAATTAACAAAAATATTTTATTATTAAGAGAAATGTTTATAATGTCAATTTCAACATAAACTACAAACTCTAAAAGGGCAAGTGCCCTGTTTTTCACTTTTTTGGTATCAAGCTTTCATTCCATATGTAATACAGTTTAGTAATGTATGCTACACATCATAGATGGACTCCTTTGCTTAATGAGTGAATAGAAATGTACAAAACAGTTTACTTGAGAAAATTCTTTAGAGTGGATTATCCCTCAAAATACTGTGAATTGATAGACCATATTACTAGGATATTAATTCATAGTATGGATTAACATTTCCATTTTCAACTATTATCTAAATTCTACATTTAAAAATGCACAAATCATTCTTGTGTATATCACTTAAAAATTGTATTGCCTCTAATAGTGAACAGCATAAAAATAAATTGCATATAACTTATGTAAGGTTTCTTTTTAATTATAGACTAGTAGAGCTATACTTATTAACCAATAAAGAAAAATCTACATGATTTTTAGATGTACTATTCTAGAATCAACTTCTGAAATAAAGGAATTTTAGGGTAGTTTTTTTTACTCTTTTCATTTTTTTTCTTTTCTACTTATGCACCAATACTAATAAACAGCAAAGCATACAAAGTAATGAAAAATGAAAAGGTGAGAATAGCAAAAAAAAAAAAAAAAAAAAAAAAAAAAAAAGAAAAAAAAAAAAAAAAAAAAAAAAAAAAAAAAAAAAAAAAAAAAAAAAGAAGTACCAGAATCCAAGAAAATAGAAAATCCTCCCTTCATCATGACATTAATTGTAAAATATTTTATTTAAACCTAATTTTTCCTGACTTTTTTATTTGAGAGTACCATTCCAATGAATGTTTGCAAGCTTATCTTTTTCTTTTAATTTTTTTTCTTGGATGTTGATAGATAAATTTTCAAAGCAGACTGAAGTCAGAATATTGGTATTATATTGAGCTTTTGCATTTCCTCAGTAAATAACTTTAAGGAAGGCAAGAATCATAACAAAAGTAGATTTTTTTTTTGTTTTAAAATATAACACATCTTCTGAATTTTTTCCTAATTAAATAGTACATGTATTATGACAATGGGAAGTATGAATCACAGAATACACATGTATAAACTTATTCAAATGAGGTTAGTAAACTAGAGAGACAGGGTAGAAGAGAATCTTGAAGAATTTTAGCAAATAGACTAAGAAACTTTTTATTATTTAGTCAATATAAACACAATGTGTTTTTACAGTATCTTGAAAAGATGGCTTACTTTCAGGAGGTTTAACATTTCCTTTCATGTTAATTTTTCTTAGTAGTGCTTCTTTTTTTTTTTTAACCAATGAAATTGTAAACCTCAATCTAGAGTGCTATCGAATAATATACTCTCAATTAATGGAGTATAAAATTGATACTTCATTGCTTTTTAATTGGACTAATTTTTGACCTTGACTTCTAAAGTTTTATTTTAGAATCCGATTCCCTTCCATTTGATCTTTCTTAGGATTTTGTTGAGATTTTTGAAGCAGTTTTTGGTTATACTTACAAAGATCTTAATTCGTATATAAGTTTCCATTTCATTCAAAGGGTAACTAATCTTTTTTTTTTTTTTTTTAAACCAGTTACGATGTGAAAGGTTTGTTGAGGAACTCGAGAGTTATGCCAAACAAGTAGAAGAATTTCACTCATTTGGTGATATTCAAGATATTAATAGATATCTCAAAAAAGCTCAAGCACTAAATACAAAGTTGGATTTAGCAGCAGAAAAGGTATGTGTAAATTGTCAGGAGATAGAATTGATTTAAAAAAAGCAACTTTATTGTATGGATGTTTTAATGTTCAGAAAATAAATTTAGGGAATTTCAAAGTTGGAAGGGACCTATGTGTCCTAGGCTGATCCATATCTGAATAGAAATCTCCCCTACAGAATCTCCCATCAGAAAAGTGGTCATCTAGCTTTGTAAATTTCCATTGAGGAGGGAATGACTTACTTTAACAGCTCATTTCACTTTGAAATAGCTCAGTTGTTATGACATTGTACTGTAATCAGAATTAACTTTA
The DNA here is from genome assembly GCF_902635505.1 of Sarcophilus harrisii. Taxonomy (NCBI): domain Eukaryota; kingdom Metazoa; phylum Chordata; class Mammalia; order Dasyuromorphia; family Dasyuridae; genus Sarcophilus; species Sarcophilus harrisii. The sequence goes on from NC_045428.1 coordinate 370,855,964, forward strand.
GTTTTGTTATTGTTGTTGTTTTGATAATTTTTATCCTTTGTTCCTCAATCTACCTTCTGGGGCTGAGTAGAGCAAATCTAATCTTTTTCTTTTGGCACTCTTTCAGTTACCTGAAGACAAACCATGTCTCCTTCACTTAGTTTTATCTTTTCTTCTTCAGGTCAATCAAGTTCATTTTCTTCATCTGATTCTCATGACACAAACTAGCAGCATTTCTCAATCCTACTTATTAGAAATGCTTTAGTTTTTCCTAAAATAGAGTATCTGTATCTGATTAATCTGGTCCAAACAGGGCAAAGTACAGGATTATTACTTTTTCTTATTTTTAAAAATTATACTTGTTAATGTAAAGTGAGATTTTATTGGATTTTCCTGAATGCTATATCATGATGTATTCTTATTGAACTTGCAATCCACTAAAACCCCAGATTTATTTTTAGATCAACTGCTGTGTAGATCCTCCATGCCAATTTTTTTTTAGCTGTTAATTCTTAAAATTCAGGTGTAAGACTTAGTATTTATCTTTCTTAAATTTCATCAAATTAATTAGATCTCAATTTCTAGTACTACTAATTCTAGTCTGCAGACTTGCTATTTTAAATTTTTTTTAGTTTAATTTATTTTAAAGTCTATAGCAAAATTTTTTCCTATTAACATTCTTAGAAAATAGTTCAAGTTGTATGTTTTAAAGGCTGATCTAGAAAATATTATCTGTTAGAAAAACTAGTAAATGGGAAATTTAACTTTTAGAAACTGTTTTGTTTATCTTTTTAGATTGAGCAGTTTAATGCAGAAGAAGAGGCATATGGTTGGCCAGCATCTGTATATCCACAACGTAAAAAAATTCAAGATACTCTAAACCCTTACCTTCGTCTCTATGAGATGGCTGTAGAATTTAGCAACAAATTTAGAAGTTGGACAGAAGGACCATATACCAAGGTGAATCCTGACCAAGTAGAAGGAGATGTAGGAAGCTACTGGAGAGGATTATATAAATTAGAAAAAACCTTCCATGATTCTCCAAATGCATTAGGAATTACCAAAAGGGTAAAAGCAAAAGTTGAAGAATTCAAGGAACACATTCCCCTCATTCAGGTGATTTGCAATCCTGGTTTGCGAGGCCGACATTGGGAAGCCATGTCCGATATTGTTGGTTATATCCTAAAGCCAGCAGAAGACTCCACTGTTACTTCACTTCTGGAAATGGGTCTTGAGCCATTCTTGGACAAATTTGAAACTATTAGTGAAGCAGCTAGCAAAGAATATTCACTTGAAAAGGCAATGGAGAAGATGATGGGTGAATGGGATACAATGGAATTTGTCATTCTGCCTTACAGAGAAAGTGGAACATTTATTTTGTCAGCAGTGGATGAAATTCAGATGTTATTAGATGATCATATTGTTAAAACACAAACTATGCGAGGTTCTCCATTCATTAAGCCTTATGAAAAAGAAATGAGGTAAATTTGGCTATTTCTTCATGAAGCATTCACATCTTTAATACTTCAAATATGTTTGTTATTTCAATGTTTTTGTATTGTGAATTTGATTAATAGTTCTAAAACAGAAGAATAGATGAACTCACTCAGCCTGATTTTCCCAGAACTCAGAGAGATTTATCATTCCTGTGTGTATTTACATGAGGGACAGAATTGTTTTGTAACCCATATAACCAGATACTAAATCCTAAAGGAGAACTTCTGTCAGTTTAGTTCTTTTCTGCTCAAGAAGGAAGTTGCATTGCTCAATGTGAAGTGGGTATAATTAACATAGTAAATTTTTATATATTGTAAGATCATGACATTTTTGTTGTTCAGTCACTTCATTTGTGTCTGAGACTTTGTGATTCCACTTGGGGTTTTCTTGGCAAAGATACTGAAGTGGTTTGCCATTTCCTTTTCCAGTTTATTTAACAGATGAAGAAACAGAGACAAACAGGATTAAGTGACTTGCTTGGGGTCATGCAGGTAATAAGGGTCTGAGGTCAGATTTGAATTCTGAAAGATGAGTCTTCCTGACTTCAAACCTGGTGCTGTATTCACTGTGCCTCCTCATTTTCTAGAGGTTGGATTAGATAACCACTAATGATTATTTCCTGCTTGAACTTTTATTTTCCTTTCAAAACAACAAGGAAGGGAAGAAAATAAATGTCATTGAAATGTATTGTTAAATGAGGAAAATATTTGGAGGAATTTTTAAAGATACATTAATGTAACAAATATATAATGTTTTAGAACCATTCTCTTGGTTTTAAGATTCCAAAATTATATTAGTCATAGTTCATATAAAATGGGAAACATGAAAATGTGGAATAATATTGTATCTGTAAAATACATATAAGTATCATTCTAGCTATAAATTGATTTACTTCTTAAAGTTTATGATATCACAGATTTCTTGATGAATTATATTTTTTAAAAATGTACCATCATAATACATTGTTTTGTGATATTTGTTTCCCCAAAACTGACTGAGAAATGCAATGGTAATTATACTGTGTTTAAATATTCCTGTCTACCATTATTATTAATAATGCCCAGATAGGATCATGTGGAATTTTGATCAATCACAAATTATCTCTTGGGAATTGAGGTCTATTTGTATAGAATTTAAGCTTTTCTAGTCTAATTGCTGAATGTTAAAGAATATGAAATCCAGCTATAGTTTCTTTCCTGAATAATTATATAATTTTCTCAGAAAAAAAGAAGTATACTTCTTTATCAATAATTACTAGCTTTAGAATTAGAAGCTTTAGGTTTTTGTTATGAATGATGTCCAGAACTCTATATACTCTGTGACCCCAGGCAAATTATTTAACATAAACTGGAAAATAAGATTAGGAAATAAATGCCCTCCCTATCTTAAAGGACTATTATGAGAAAATAAAAATACATAGAATACTATATAAATTTGAGAAATTATTCTTATAGATACATATATCATAACTGATCTACATATATATAGGTGTGACTTTTAAAAGATTTTAAGGTAAATAAATTATCTTTGAATGTATATATAGTAGTGCAGATTAGAAACTACCATATAAAAAAGTGATAATTCAGCCCTTTGAAATTTTGTTATTTTACAAGAATATGTTAAAAATTTATTCTTTTCTTTAGAAGGTTATTAAGAACATTATTTTATAATTCACAGAGAATGGGAAGGTAAACTATTACTGCTTCAAGAAATTCTGGATGAATGGCTAAAGGTTCAGGCCACTTGGCTATATTTGGAGCCAATTTTTAGTTCTCCTGACATTATGTCTCAAATGCCTGAGGAAGGCAGAAGATTTACTACAGTGGACAAAACATGGAGAGAACTGATGAAAATTGTTGTGCAAGTAAGGAAATTATCTGAATGAATTGTTTTGTAATATAAATCTGGAAAGTATGATCTTAACATCACATTTAAGCCTTATATTCAGTATTTCTAATAGCTTAAAAACTTCTGATGATAACAAAATAATCTAAATATGTTACTATTTCTTCTTACTTGAGCCCAAATTTAAGAGATATTAATAAATATTGTTAGTACCTTGTTAGTTTGTACCATTTTTGTTGTTTAGTCATGTCAGTCATATTTGATTCTTTGTGACCCTGTTTGAGGTTTTCTTGGCAAAGATAGTGGAATGTTTTTTCTTTTTTTCTTCTGTGTTCATTTTATAGATGAAGAAATTGAGGCAAACAGTGTCAAATTACTTGCTCAGGATCACACAGCTAGTAATTGTCTGAGGCTAGTTTTGAATTCTGGAAGATGAGTCTTCCTTTCTTCTGGCCCAATGGATTCTATCCTTTGTACTACCTAGAATGCTCCAGTTCATACCATACTAGGAAAAATTATAACCATAGTGTTCTCAAAGACTTTGCCATTAAAATGTTTAAGCATGTATATAGATTCAGAGAATTTGCAGAAATACAAAGTGCTCTGTGCTGAGATGCAATTTTGTAATAGAGTAGCCACTCTCACATGTTTTATGTCCTGAGACAGGTAGTTAATGGTTCTGTTCTATTCTAGTAGCAAGTCCCTGATCAGATGATTCTCAGTTTGTCACCACATTTGGGAAGTCCATGGAGAAGTCATGATGCATCCAGAAAACAATTAAGATGATGTGAAGCCTGAAGGATCTTCTGAAATATCTGCAGGGTCTTATAGGGAACAGGAACCAAATGTGCTTGGGAAGGAGCAATGAGTGGGAAATGCAAGAAGGAATGTTTAGAGATGACATAAAGAACAATACCCTAAAAGTTCTGACAGTGCAAAAGTGAAACGGGCTATCTAGTGAGGCAGTGGAGGTTGCTTCCAGTTGTCTTGATCTTTGGCCACTGGACCTAGATGACTTTGGAAGGGAAAGTGAACAGGTGACCCTACCCAGCTCTGCCTCATATCAATCCAATTCACTTGCATGTCATGGTATCACCTTCCTAATGTCATGGTCCTCTTCGAGAATGAAGAACAAACAACAATCTTTATGCACTAACAGGTTGTTAGTTAAGATGACATCCTGATAAAGAGAAAGAAGGTTAGAGAGAAAAGTGGACAAATAGACACAATAAAAACACTCAAAGGTGCTATGGAAACATGGAGACAATGAAAGAGAGAGAAAATGAAGAGGGAAGAGGGAGAAGGAAGAGAGGGGAGAGGAGAAGAGAGAGAAGGGGAGGGTAAGTAAGAAGGGGAAAAGAAAGAGGGAGAGAGAGCAAATATATGCAATTAAGATATAAAGGGGATGCTTTAAAGACAATCTTATTCTTGGTTAATTCAGAAGCCATTTAATCCAAACTATACCCGAACAAGAATTTACTCTAAAACATACCTTTACACCTATAAATGGAAGTTTTTAACCTTTGCTTGAAAGATCTCCAGTGAGGATGAACCCACTGCCTCTTGAGGCCATTCAAATCATTTTCCCATCCATATCAGTCATTGTTCATATACCTTTTTATTCTCCTTTTTCCTTCAATCTTTTATTCATGGCAATTGATATTTTTATTATAGCTTTTTATTGACAAAACATATAAATGGGTAATTTTTCAACATTGACCCTTGCTTCTGTTCCAACTTTTCCCCTCCTTCCTTCCACCCTCTCCCCTAGATGGCAGGTAGCCCCATACATGTTAAATATGTTAAAGTATATGTTAAATACAATATATATATATATATATATATATATATACACACACATATTTGTATAGTTGTCTTGCTACACAAGAAAAAATCGAATTTAGAAAGAAGGTAAAAATAACCTGGGAAGAAAACCAAAAATGTAAGCAAACAATAACAGAGTGTAATTGCTAGGTTATGGTCCACACTCATTTCCCAGTATTCTTTCGCTGGGTGTAGCTGGTTCTGTTCATTACTGATCAATTGGAACTGATTTGGATCCTTTCATTGTTGAAGAGAGCCACTTTCATCAGAATTGATCCTCATATAGTATTGTTGTTGAAGTATATAATGATCTCTTGGTCCCACTCATTTTACTTCATGTAAAAAACTTCATGTAAGTTCATTTTAGTTCATGTAAGTCTCTCCAAGCTTCTCTGTATTCATCCTGCTGGTCATTTCTTACAGAACAGTAATATTCCATAACATTCATATGCCACAATTTACCCAACCATTCTCCAATTGATGGGCATCCATTCAATTTCCAGTTTTAAGCTACTATAAACAGGGTTGCCACAAACATTTTTGCACATTTTCTGTCCCTTTCCCTTCTTTAATATCTCTTTGGGATTTAATATCTCTTTGGATCTGCTAGATCAAAGAGTATGTATAGTTTGATAACTTTTTGAGCATAGTTCCAAATTTCTCTCCAGAATGGTTGGATCAGTTCTCAATTCCACCAACATTGTATCTGTGTCCCAGTTTTCCCACATCCTCTCCATCATTCGTCATTATCTTTTCTTGTCATCTTAGCCAATTTGAAAGGTGTGTAGGGGTATCTCAGAGTTGTCTTAATTTTATGCAGTTGATTTTTAACCCAAGTACATTGTATATTTCTGTTAATTTAGCTTTAAAAACAATAGTCCTTTTTATTATCTTTAGCTCTTCTCATAGACTTAGTTGGTAAGCTTCATTTTACTATATTAATTCTCAAATCTTTATAAATCCCAATTCTATAATTAAATATAGGATCCAATAAATTTGCCACTTCTCTCTATTTCCATCCAAGCTAAGATAAATTGTACATTTCTCCATTTTGTTCAGAAGAGGGATCTATTGAGTAACTCTATCAAATATCTTTCTGAATAACTTTCTGGAATACTCTGTCAGTAGAATATACCTAATCCATCTGTCTTATAAATTTAAGTGCTCTGTGTGTGTGTGTGTGTGTGTGTGTATTTTAAAATAATATATATAAAACCAGCAGAGGGCATCATCTGTCAGGTTTTACAAGTTTAAGTGCAAAATGAATTCACTCTCTACCAGGTTCTCTCTATCCCTTACAATCCCTGAAATATCTACTTGTTCACTTTTATCAGCTCCTCCCCTAGCCGGTTAGTTGTTAACCCTCCCTTAGCTAAGCCTGAACTAATCTAATTTTGAAATATTAACAGTGAGGGAAGAATACTCTGCTTGTGGCTACCTGCCTGAGAAAAATGTCTTGCTTTTACCTGACTTGCTTAAAATTACAGAAATCTGTTTACTCATCTTTTTTTATAACTGAAGGTAAAAGGTTCCCAGTCATAAGGCTAATATCCTTGGTTGTTGTTAATAAAATCAAAATCCAAGATTCTCATTCAATCAGCTCAGCCCCTATCCAGAACAAAACACTAGCAGATTTTCCTCTATTATCATTCCTCTCATTTGTTTTCAGTCTCTGTCTATTGGTTGCTTCCCTACTGCTTAAAAGCATGCCAATTTCTACCCCATCCTCAAAACCTTTATTTAATTCATTTATTCCCAATATCTATTGCTCTGTGTCTTCCTTTTTGTGACCAAATCCATTGTAAAGGTTTTCTACAAGTGCCTCCATTTCCTTATCACTTTATTCTTAACTTTGCAATCTGGTTTCTGCCCTCATCATTCAGCTGGAACTGCTTTCTTCACAGAATTTTTAATTCTTTAATTTCCAAATCTAATGAACTTTTCTCAATCTTCCTTCTTCTTGACTATTGTGCAGCATTTGAGTCAGGTGCTAATCCCTTTCTCTTCTATACCTTTTCTCTAGGTTTTTGTCATGGTTGTTCTTCCTGATTCTCATCCTATGTGTCTGACCATTCCTCTTTTGTTTGGTGGATCTTTAATAGTAGAAGTGTTCCAGGCTCTGTTATGGCCCTGTTATCTTCTCTCTCCATACTGTTTCACTCAGTGATCTCATCAGCTCCCATGATTTCAATGATGATCTCTTGTACAGTCGACTTTCAGGTTTATTTGTCCATCCCTAACCTCTCTTCTGATATCCACTCTTACATCTCCTTTTAGACATTTAGAACAGGATATTCTGTATACCTCTTTTAAAACAATATTTTATTTCCCCCCAATTACATGTTAAAACAATATTTTAACATTAAAGATTTTTGAGTTACAAATTCTATCCCTTCCTCCCTTCCCTTGTCCCTGAGGCAGTAAACAATTTGAAACAGGTTATAAATGTGCAATCATGTAAAACATTTCCACATTAGTCATTTTGTACAAGAAGACTCATATAAGAAAGGAAGAAAGGAAGGAAGGAAGAAAAGGAGGAAAGGAGAGGAGGAAAGGAAGGAGAGAATGAGGAAAGAAAGGAGGGAAGAAGAGAAGGAAGGGGGAAGAAGGGAAGGAGGGAAGAAGGAAAGGAGAAAAAGAAAGAAAGAAATTAAGAAAGAAAGAAAAATGGTATGCTCTAATCTATATTCAGACAATACAAGTGCTTTCTCTGGAGGCAGATAGTATACTTCATCATAAATCCTTTGGAATTGTGTTGGTTTATTACATTGCTTAGAATAACTAAGTCATTCACATTTCATCATTCAACATTGCTACTAATGTATACAACTTTCTTCTGGTTCCATGTTCACTTTCTATCAGTTAATGTAAATATTTACAGGTTTTTCTGAAATAATCCTGCTAGTTATTTCTTATAGCACAATAACATTCTATGACAATTATATACCACAGTTTATTCAGCCAATTCCCCAGTTAATGGGCATCTCCTTAATTTTCAATTCTTACCTACCACAAAAAGAGTTGATATGATAATTTTTGAACAAATAACCTTCTTTAACTTTTTGAAAATCCTTTTGGGTATTGCTGGACCAAAGGTTATGAAGTTTTATAATCCTTTGAGCATTGTTCCAAATTGTTCTTCAGAATAGGGTTGGATAATTCATAACTCCACCAATAGTGCATGTGTCCCAGTTTTCCCATAACTTCTCCAACATTTATCGTTTCCCTTTTTTGTCATATTAGCTAATCAGATAGATGTGACATGGTACTTCAGAGTTTATTTAATTTGCATTTCTCTAATAATGAGTTAGAGATTTTTTTTCATATAACTATAGCTTTAATTTTTTTTGTTTTTTGCTTGTTTATATCCTTTGAGGATTTATCGGTTGGAGAATGCCTCGTATTCTTATAAATTTGACTCAATTTTCTATATATTTGAGAAATGAGACCTCTCTATCAGAGATACTTGTAAAAATTTCCCCCCAGTTTCATATTGGTTACATTGGTTTTGTTTATACAAAACCTTTTTAATTGTATATAATCAAATAATCTATTTTACATTTTGTAATGTGACTGACATATAATGTAGAATTCTCTTGATTGAATCTTTTTTAAGTTTTACTTTGTCTGAGATCAATGATTACTATTCCTTCAACCTCTACTTAAAAAAAAAAAATTCTATTCTTGATCATTATTATGTTTCTCTTTGTGTATCTTTGCGTATCTTTCTTATTTCCTATCTTGCTAACTCTTCTACTTTACATAAATGTATTATTCCCTCTTTAACTCATGCCCAATGTAATAATACATCCCCCTTCTAATTCTTCTGTGTTTGTTCTTGCACTTGTACTCATTCATATAGAATATTATTATTTTTGCCTTTTCCTAGATGATTTTATTTTTTAAGAGTCACATCATGCTCTGCTCAAACCAATCTTTATTTTGGAATACCCAATTACTAATGTCAATTTTAGGTATATGGTTTATTTCCATGTATAAAATATGAACAATTTGTTTTTATTGAATCCCTTGAAGTTAATCTTTGATGTTGGCTCTTATTAAATTTTCTATTGAGTTCAGGTTTCTTTGAGACAAAATCCTGGAAATCTGATACTTCATTAAATGATCATTTTATTTTTTTATTTTTATTTTCATTATTTTTTTAATTTTTTTGCTGAGGAATTGCCTTGCCCAGAGTCACAAAGCTAGGAAGTATTAAGTGTCTTAGGCCAGATATGAACTCAGGTCCTCCTGACTTCAGGGCTGGTGTTCTATCCACTGCACCATCTTGCTGCCCCTAAATGTTTATTTTTTAGAAATTTGATATTATACTTAATTTTGTTGGATATGATTTTTTGGCTGTAGGCCTATTTCTTTTAATTTTAAAAATGTAATATTCCAGGACCCATGGTCTTTTATTGTAACTGCTGTTAAATCCTTTGCAATTCTTAGTATAGCTCCCGAATATTTAAATTTTTTTTTTGTGGGGGAGTAAGCTTTTCTCTTTAATCTGGGAGTTTTGAAATTTAACAATGATATTTCTAAATGATTTCCTTGTAGAATCTCTCTGAGGTAATGATTGGTGGGGTTTTTTCTATTTCTACTTTCCCCTCTTATTCTATCACTTCAGGACAATTTTCTTTGATTATTTCTTTTGTTATTGTGTTGAAGGTTTTTTTTTTTTTTTGGTCATGTCTTTCAGGTAATCTAATAATTTTTGTGTTTTCTCTTCTTGATCTGTTCTTCATATCTGTTTTTTCCTTATGTTTCACATTCTGATCTATTTTGTTGTTCTTTGTATTTTTTATTATTTTTTAGTCTCTTGTAACTTCCCCTTGTTTAATTCTAATTTTCAAATAGTAATTTTCTGCTTTAAGACTCTGGGTCTTCTCCTCTAGTTGAATGACTTTTCACAATTTTGTTTTTTCTTGAATTGATCTTATTTTTTTTTAGTTTTATCTAAATCTCTCATTTGATTTTTAAAGTATTTTTTGAGTTCTTCTATAAATTCCTTTTGGTCCAGTAGTCATTTAATATTACTCTTTGGGATAGGAGAGGTCTATGTTTTTTTTTTTTTAATTTGAATATTCTCCTCTAAAGATGAACTCTGGTCTTCTCAGATTCCATTTCTATGGTTGCCTTTTTTTTCCTTTTCCTGCTCTTTTTTTTTTTTAAATAAGAAGTTAAAAGTGTAATCACTTTTAGTCCTGAGATGGGAGAATGGTACCTCTGACTTCACCTCAGTCTCCCCTCTGTCCTAGAATCCCAAAGCAAGAATTCTATCCTCCTGCAAATGCCCTCATCCAACAGTGTCCCTGCTCCACTGCTTCTGCACTCACTGGGTATACTGGTTCCTACTCACTCAGCAGCACAGCTGGGCCTGGTGTTTCCTAATCAATCGAGGTTCCCTCAGTCTTCCTGGACTCAGACCCCAGACTGCCCAAAGTGTCCAGAAGGTAAAAGTCCCTGTGGTTCCGGCAGAGACCATCTCAGAACTCAGCTAGCCCCAGAGCTCCCTGCTTGCTGTTTCAGAGGAGCTAGCCTGGAGATGTTTAGACTTCACATTGGTTAATCTTCTTCCTGGGGTAGGTCTTCTGGGATTCTTTGGTTGTCCTGGAAGTACCCTTATGCTGCCCCAACTCATTAATCCTGAGGTGCAGCTTTCTTTTGTTTGTGGGAAAATCTGGAAAGCTTGGAATTTCCTGACCCCTCTGACATCTTTCCACAATCCTCCCCTTGTCCTTTGTTCTTGAAGAAGATCAATGACATTACAAGGAAGATATCTTGACTTGCAAGTGAAATATACAATCTATGTATAGCATTAGTAAGTAAGCAACAAAAAAATCCTAAAACTTGAATAGCTAAGATGAAATAGAAAGATGAAATATTTGTTATGTTTTTTAGAAATATTCTTAGATTCATGAAAGATGATGTATGGACCTATTTTTTGTTGTTGTTTTGTTTTAACATCATAAGTTACTTAAGAAAAGACAAACAGCATTCACATTATTTTGTCCATATATATTATTTTCATTTTAGAGGAACCATCCCAGTAGAAGTCATGTAATTTCTAATCCTTGCTTTCTCCGATTGGACAAATATTGATCATTGTTTCCTATTATTATTTTCTTATGGCTCTTTATTCTATAGACAAATTTGTACAGAATATTAACTGACTTCATCTAAAATAAACATATAATAATTTATATATAATATAATAATAATGATAAATGCCATTCATTTATAAGCAATCTAAATCAATTCTTCTTGAAAATAGATTTAACCTAATGTTATTATTTGTGTTTGCAACACATATTTAGTTAATGAATTAAATCCCTATTATCATGGAGGCAGAACATTTGAACTATGAGAACTTTAAGGAAATGACTACTGTCAGTTCCCCAGATCGTAATATTTTCTTCTTTACTACTCCAAGATAGCCTATAGACAGCATGTAAAACCAGGTGATATCCAGCCACACCAAATCCAACACTAAAGTTATTGACTTGAGTGTGTTGATAATGAAGGAGGGAAAGCAAGAAATACTAGTGAGACTATAGTAGAGCAGATTAGTACAACCCTAAAAGTCTGGTTATCTGAGTAGTGTTTTTTTTTTTTTTAATGCAAATGTGTTTGTGTTCATATTATCTGTATCTTTGGGAAAAGTCTTAGCATTGAGTTCTGTTGCAAGTTGCTTGAAGTTGTCACATTTGTCACAAGGTCAGTGACGGTCATACCCTCAATAAAATCTTATGAGCCTTTTCTTTTTCTCAGGTGCATGGCTATATCAGTGTTCTTCAAAATCCATTATTCAGTGGTTGGAGGTCTTTGCATCCTAATAATGAGTTATTCTAAGCTTATTTCTATTGTTACTTTTAATGCAGAAAATTTGAAAATTTGGTTTTATATTAAAGAGTAAGTTAGGTGGCATAGTGGAAAGAGCAATGGACTTAAAATTAGGAAAATCTGAATTTGATTCCTTCCTCAGGAATTTACTTAATGTGTGACCCTGAGCAACTGTCTTTTCATAGGCTTTGTTTCCCCATCTATAAAAAGAGGCTAATCAGACTTACTTCTCACTAGCTGTATAGATCAAATGAGATTATATATGTAGATGTGTTTTTGTGTGTATGTGCATATATATGTGTGTAGAGTACTTTTCAAATCTCAAAATAAATGCTAGTTATTATTATTATCTCAAATATTGGGTACAAAGTACAAATGTTAAATAAATATTGTTTTCTTTCCCAGGTTATAAATGTTTTAAGTCTGTTAAAGAAGGTTTTTTAAAGATATAAACAATGAAAATTAACTTAAAAAAAAAACCCAAAACATGATTTTCCAGAAGATGGCACTCTAAGTACAGCTTTCTCGTGTTTGGATGTGAGATTTTAAAAGTACCCTATCCAAAAGAATGCATCCATTTAAATATTAACTCATGTCTAATTCTTTTTTTGATATGCCTTTTTAGCAAAAATCTACCAGGAAGTATAAACAAAATAATTTCTTTAAATGCTTACCTTCCAAAAGAATCAGAAATGTTTTAGGGAAATATATTTTAATGGAATGATAATATTCTTAATTTTAATTACAAATTCTCAAGTTATACTGTTAGATAATAAAGAAAACTTCTTTGTGGACATTTATACAACATATAGTGACTCATACATTAGAGAAAAGCTTGTCAGAGGATATAATTTATATATTAGCATTAAATATTATTTTGGAGATACTATCACAAAAATCTAAACACCAAATTGTTTGTTTAATGTTGGCATTGGGCATTGTTCAATCCTCAATCATAACAATATTTGTTTTATGTAGATTTGCAATATAGATAATCTTTCCAAAAACCATCAAGGAACTTATCTTGAGGATATACTTAGATGATCATATGTTTATATGCTCCCTCTGTATCAATTAATATTTGAATTGATATTGAAAATTGTTTTATCTACTTTACTATCTTTTTATTTACCAGAGAAAGGAATTAAAATACATTTAAAAAGGGGTCTCTTCAGTAAATGGCAGTAAATACTTTTGAGTTTTGAATCACAAGGTCCTTTGGGCCCTTAGTTTTACTGGTGATAAAGAGTACATGTTAAGAAAGAAAACTATAAACAACTTTTACTTGAAATGGATATATTACATTTTTTACATTTTAATATGTAGTTGAAAAATTGTCATGAGAAAAGTTAGATTGTTTATATTTGGACAAAGAAATAATATGTTGTGGAATATAAATACTCGATATTACGTAAATTTGTTATTCTTGGCACAAATCTCAACACATTAAAAAAAAATCAGTTTCTCATGGTTGAGTGAATTTGAATCATTTGAAAGAAAACAGCATACAATAGAATTTTGCTCTAATGCTACCCTTTAAAAGTTCTTATTGTATAAAGTGAGGAAAAAAGTCATTTTAGTAATTTAGGAACTAAATTAAATGCAAGTTATTTCAATAAGTAAATATTTAGTGCTTGCAATGTTCCAGAAACTCTGTTGGCACTGGTGATTTGTAGAGAAAAACAAATAGTCTTTATCTGAGACTGACAGAGAGAGAGAGAGAGAAAGTGTGTGTGTGTGTGTGTGTGTGTGTGTGTGTGTGTGTGAAAGAAACAAAAAGAATGAAATTAAATAAACTTAAGAGGTATCTGAGACCCACTTTAAATCAAATTCTGCTTAGTAGTAAAGAATATTATAGATTGAGATTCAAAGTATTTCATGATATGTCATAAATGCTTCTTTAAAGTTCACTGTGAGAATCTACTATGCTTCAGGTGAAGTAAAAAAGCAGGGATAGCCATCCTGATCTCAGATCGAGCAAAAGAAAAAATTTATCTAATTAAAAGAAATAAGGAAGGGCACTATATCTTGCTAAAGGGTAGCATAGATAATGAAGCAATATCAATATTAAACATATATGCACCAAGTGGTGTAGCATTAAATTCTTAAAAGAGAAATTAAGAGCGCTGCAAGAAGAAATAGACAGCAAAACTATAATAGTGGGAGATCTCAATCTTGCACTCTCAGAATTAGATAAATCAAACCACAAAATAAATAAGAAAGAAGTCAAAGAGGTAAATAGAATACTAGAAAAGTTAGATGATAGATCTCTGGAGAAAACGAAATGGAGACAGAAAGGAGTACACTTTCTTTTCAGCACTTCATGGAACCTATACAAAAATTGACCATATATATTAGGACATAAAAACCTCAAACTCAAATGCAGTAAGGCAGAAATAGTAAATGCATCTTTTTCAGACCATGATGCAATGAAAATTACATTCAACAAAAAGCCAGGGGAAAGTAGACCAAAAAATAATTGGAAACTAAATAATCTCATACTAAAGAATGATTGGGTGAAACAGCAAATCATAGACATAATTAATAACTTCACCCAAGAAAAGGACAATAATAAGACATCATACCAAAATGTGTGGGATGCAGCCAAAGTGGTAATAAGGGGAAATTTCATATCTCTAGAGGCCTACTTGCATAAAATAGAGAAAGAGAAGGTCAATGAATTGGGCTTGCAACTAAAAATGCTAGAAAAGGAACAAATTAAAAACCCCCAGTCAAACATTAAACTTGAAATTCTAAAGTTCACTGTGAAAGTTAAGCACTCTGATATTAATTTGCAAAGATCACAAAACATTTTCAGTGATAGATATCTCAATAAAGATTGTTAAATATAATTTCTGTTATACATATATCATCAATATTATTATTATTATACCTTCCTTTTCATCACCATGCCCAAATGCTTGTTGACTAACTTTGTTATATTTTTCCCAAATATACTTTATTTGTGTTTTTGTTTTCAAATTTCCTTATGAGACAGCAGGTTCTTATTTCCTTTTTTCTTTCTGTTATTATTTTTTAAGTTCATTAATTTCTTTAAAACAACACATATTTGGGGCAGCTAGGAGGCTCAGTGTATAGAACATCAGCCCTGAAATTAAGAGGACCTGAGTTCAAATCTCATCTCAGACACCTAACACTACCTAGGTGTGTGACTCCGGCAAGTCACTTAACCCCAATTGCCTCAGTAAAAACAAACAAAAAAACCTACACACAACACATGTTTAGATGCCTAGATTGAAGTACAAATATAAAGATTACTTTTGCTTAGTGTAATCACAGAGATGTACCTACTAAGTTAAGTCACATTGAACAAAATCATTTCTGTATATTATTTTATAAATTGACTTCTAAAAACTTGGCCTCATTAATAGTACAAAATGGGAAACTAAAGTTATTTTCTATTTTTCATTTAATGATTGAACTTTAAATTAGGACAAGGAAGTTCTCAAAGTGGTGACCATAGATAAAATGCTACCAAAGCTGAAAAAATGCAATGAATTTTTGGAACTTATACTTAAAGGACTTAATGAATATTTGGAAAAGAAGCGTCTATTCTTCCCAAGGTTCTTTTTCTTATCCAATGATGAACTTCTTGAGATTCTGTCAGAGACAAAGGATCCGACTCGGTAAGTAGTTTTCACAAAATGCACAAGATAATTGATATTCAAGCTATACAATAATTTGGCTTTAAAGGACATATGAAACCAAGCTTCGTTTTTTTTATATTATTCACTATGATACCAAACTTTAAAAATCATTTTAATGGAAATAATACGGATTATCTTTTTTTGTCTTTAACTTTGCTAAAAAAGATGTCACTTTTGGAATTTAGAATTTTGTTTTCATATTTTCCGATGGATTCATAAAACATGTATTTTATGTCTCAAACTTTGAAGGAAGTATACAAACAGTTAAGGCTTCAATAACAAATTACTAGATAAGTTTTATGGTTTTTTTTTTGATTATATAGACTTATGTTTGTGCAGCCATCTAAAAAGATGGTTTGATGCATCTGTGATCTCATCAATATTGATGCTCCCTTCAGAGAGTT
Organism: Sarcophilus harrisii; assembly: GCF_902635505.1. NCBI lineage: Eukaryota > Metazoa > Chordata > Mammalia > Dasyuromorphia > Dasyuridae > Sarcophilus > Sarcophilus harrisii. The sequence continues at coordinate 370,872,027 of NC_045428.1, forward strand.
CTACCTCAAAGCCACCCATATTTTTTTTAACCAAGAGGGATTCTTATTTGTCTGCTCTGTGTTCTTCCAAAGGGAAAATAATGGTAAATCCAAAGGGATTTACAAGATTTAAATGATTATTCATTTAACTCTTATTTGTACATCAAAGTGAGGGATATTAAACTGTGTTTCCATTACATTAATATATGTCTTTACTCCAAAAAAAAGAGCTGATTCTGCTTTTAATACAGTGTGAGGGATTTTAATGATTTGTAGTTTATGATCAAGTTCACACTATTTTATTTCCAGCACCTTTTCCTATGGAAAATGTTGGGTTTGTGTGTGAATATTTAAAGGCTTACCTGAATTTGACATTTGGTTTGTTTTTACAGAGTACAACCTCACTTGAAAAAATGTTTTGAAGGAATTGCCAAGGTAGAATTCACTGAAAATTTAGATATAACTCACATGAAGAGCAGTGAAGGAGAAGTTGTGGAACTTGTAGAAACAATTTCAACAGTCAAAGCTAGAGGTCAAGTGGAAAAGTGGTTGGTTGAATTAGAGAGAGCTATGCTAAAATCTCTTCATAAGGTAAGATTTTCTGTTTCCTTCTTGATTCTCCATAAGAAATATATGATATTAATATTATTAGTTAATAATAAAATGAATAATTCAATTATTCATTGATAGGTAGATACTTTGCCAGTTAAGGATAATTCAAAATGCCCTGTAGAATGGAAAATGTTTTCAAGTTGGTAAAGCTATGTATATTTGCAAAATGGAGAGACAAAGAAAAAAAGGGAATAAATGGGATATTTTAAAATTGATGTTTACATTTTGGATTTACTTTACTTTAGAGTTCAGCATTTCAGTCTGAGTAAAAATAATTAGGTCGTTATTGTAACTCTGCCTTTTTACCCAAGTCTCTTCTCTGCCAGACTAGAGGTTTATTGGGGAAGCTAATCTATCACAGATGAGTGAATGTTATCTCTTTCCTCCTTTGAAAGGGAGTGGTAAAGTTGTCAGGTATTCCTACATACAGTGTAACATTTTCCCTGTCAAAGTACATTCTTTGTAAAAACTTCTTCTGCCGTCTTTGGTGGCTATTTCAAAATGGAACAACAACAAAAAGTAATGAATGAAGATTATTGACAATTATTGAAGAGTACTAGTTTTTCTTTTTTTTCCTCAAAATATTTGCATATTGTAAAATGTGTTCATTCTATGCTGATGATCAAAGGAATTTGATTTTATGTGTATGAATGCTCTCTCTCCTGATTCAGATTACAACTTATTAAGAATTGCCATTTCTGACAAATTTGGCATCTGGTGGTCACCTTTCTAATGACATCTCTCTGCATACATGTGTGTATATATATATGTATATATACATATATATACATATATATATATAGGCTAAATTAATCGAGACATAAATGATCTCTTCCTGGGCCTTCTCATATAAACTTCCCAGCTTCTAAGAGCTACCAGAGTTTATGTTCTTATGAACGTAGTCTTCTGGGAAACCAAGATCACTTCTATGCTATGATGACACATTGGAGAAAGATTTTAGAAGCAAAATAGACAAAAAGGAGAAATATACAAAGAAATATAATATGAAATATGAAAAACTGAATATATTCTTGTGTGAATAGGCTATTTGCATGGATGCCTCATTGTGCTTCTCCATAATACCTGAAGATAATTAAAAATGAATTGATATTTTATTATTAAAGCATAGTTAATATTTTTGAATTCTCTATCAATCTGTTACTCTGTCTTAATGGATTACAAGAAGTTCACTATAATATACTCTCCAGAAAGTTAAATAATTTAAATAACAGTGCTCAGTTTCAAATGCTACATAATAGAATTCAATATACTTGTTGGGACTTCCTCTATACCTTTGCTGAGGCTCTATGGCATCTCTCAGGGCTCCAAATAGTTTCCTTTGAGAACACTCTGACTTTTCTCATTTCTTGCCATGTCTCTTGTGCCATTCTGCTCCTTCAGTTCAAATCATCCTTTGATCAATTTCCTTTTTCCTATTCCTACTCTATACTGCCCTTTCTGTGACTTCTTCCTGGCCCTTTGTAGCATTTTTATTGTCCTTTAGCCTTCCATCATTTGTCCCCCTCAACATTCCACTTAGCCTAGAAATCCAAAATGGCGGTAGGAATTCATCATTAAAAAGCTAGTTTTGATAACTATAATACATTAAGTTGGTTGTAATCTTAGGATATTATACTGGTGTCACTTTTTAATTGAGGATTATAATTCACTAGGAAATATATCAGGTTCGTGGTTCTAAATCTATACAGTGGGCAACTTAAAGCCTAAGAATTACGATAAACAATTTCTTTAATAAAAACAAATTTGTAATCCCCAAATAAAAGTAGTCTGCAAAGAGAATAATGGGTGAAAATAGCTCATAAGAAAGTTCTCTTGCATTTCAGGAGCGCCTCATGAAAGTCCTATAACTTTCTTTATATGTACTTCTCACTCATGGGGTACTTAACTGGATTGTAGACTGGGTTGAGGTAAAAAGGAGAGAGGCAGGGTTTGAATTAATTTGGGAAAAATATTTCATTCAGATTAATAATGCCATCAACAACACATAAAATACTTAATATTTATTCTTGCTCTCTTCACAGAATTAAGTTCTATTTATGAAATCACATTGCATGGTGCTTTCAGAAATAGTGATTTTTTTTTAAAGTTGTCATACTGTTTAGTATTTTAGTATAAATTTTGACTAAACTTTGTTCAAATAAAATATGTGATTAAATTGTAATATTTTCTGTTTTGATCAGGTAATTAGAGAAGCAATTGCTGCCTATCCCAAAAATGAACGTATTAATTGGGTAAGGGAATGGCCTGGACAAACTGTTCTTTGTGTATCTCAGATCTTTTGGACATCTGAAGTACAAACAGCTATTAAGAAAGGGCTAGAGGTAAAATATTCATAATTATATGTGAAAAATGTAATTCGGTAAATGGGCATGTCTATGGGTACCAACAGATATAAGTTAGTGGAAAAGTATCTGCAGATTCTGAAAAATAAGCAATAATGAATAGTAATAGCAATGTGCCCCGGGGGGGGGAGAGGGGAGAAGGGGGAAGGAGAAGGCAGAGAGGGAGGAGATATGTGGAGAAGAATGTGCTAGCTTGGAAGGAGACTCCCAGTGGTGGCTTTGGTGGGTTTCCCTTCTGGTTGGGTTACCTGTGTCAATGGCTGTTAATCTTTTAATCAGTGATGTAAATCTGAATATTGCCTGTCATTTATATTATCAAGTGTAAACCATGGTGTTTCAAAGTAATTTATAATGGTGTCAAAGCAGTGGAAACTTTAATAACTATAATATAATCAAATATTTATAACTAAGAATACATCCCCTAGGAGACAGTGTAGTGTTTATGAAATAAAAGATTGTCATTGTTACCAGGAAGCCATGGGTTCAAATCCTACCTTTGATATATACTGAATCAATGAAATGTTCCAGTGTGGAGAGTTCAGTGCTTGAGTCAGAAAGACCTGAGTTCAAATCCAGCCTTGGAGTTTACTAACTTTTTACTTGCCTCTTTCCTCAACTATAATATGGGGAGAATAATACCTATCTCCCAAAGTTGTTTCAAGTATCAAATGAAATAACATTTTACAGTCCCTGGTAAATAGCAGGAATGACGTAAATGCTAGGCTATCATCATCATCTCATTGTCTTTATTGTCATTTACAGATATAGGTAAGTTTTGTTTTTGTTTGTTTTTTGGCCAGGCAATTGGGGTTAAGTGACTTGCTCAGTGTTACATAGCTAGGAAGTGTTAAATGTCTGAGGCAGAATTTCAACTCAGATCCTCCTGACTCTGAAGCCAGTGCTCTACTTATCTATAGCCTTGGAGAATGAATATCTGATTGAACAGAAAAGTTAGTGACATGGATAGGTAGATAGATAGATAGATAGATAGATAGAAAGATACATAGATACATAGGTAGATATTGGTAAGTAAGTTGCAGTTACTTATCTATAACCTTAGAGAGTAGTCTGATCAACTGAATAGTGAGTGACAGATAAATAAATTGATAACGATATATAGATATAGATATAGGTAAGTAACTATATAGTTATTTATCTATAGCCTTAGAGAATAATCTGATTGACTGAATAGTGAGTGACTTGGCCATTGTCACACAATAACAACAGTAATATTCTGTAGAGTAAGTTTTCCTCCTGGAAGTCCCTTACACTAGTGAAATCATTTTACCTATTCTCCTCACCCTCATACAATATCTTATGGAGATGGATTAATATCTAAATAAGTGGGTGTGGCCAAACTCCCACTCTCCTCCACCACAAATTGCTTACAGTTCTTCCTACACTAAATTCATGTAAAAACTGCCCTTTGGTTTGTGTCCTTTTACCTCTCTGCACCTCAGAAGAACAAATGTTGGAGACTTGATGGTCAAGTCAAGTCAAGAGGCATTAATTAAGCACTTACTATGTGCCAGGCATTGTGCTAAGCACTGGTGGTGTAGTGTTTATGATTCTGTTTCCCAGATTTAGGTTCTGGAAATATGATGTGGGTAGAAGGAAAAGATCTGGACTCAGAAAACTTGGGTCTGAATAGGTTTCTGACACTTGCTATTGGTACAGCTTTAGACGAGTCACCTTTGAGATCTTTTTAGTTGCTTTATCTATAAAGTGAAAGTTTTGGACTAAATGTTCTCTCAGGTTCCTTCCAACCCTAATGTTCTGTGATTCTAATCTATGATGCTTTTGCTTAGAGAGTGTCTGCAATTTTTATTGCTACATGTTAATTTTGTTCTCTTCTTTAAGGATAACATAGTCCACTACCCTGCCATATCATGTGCAGTGGTGTTTTAGAGCTTTTTCTTTTTTGCTTATAACTGCTGGTGACTCCATGACATGCTATGCTTATTATAATAATTTTAAATGCCTTTTAAGAATAGTTAAATTCCTTAATTCTATATTCACATAACAAACTTTTCACATAAGATACATATTTTGATTTCACATAAGGATACTTTGCACCTGTGATACTATGATAAATTAGTATTCTGGTACAAACCATTTTAGTGAGTTTGAGTGCCATGGGTCATTTTTTCCCAAGGATTGATTCTTGAATGAGCTTATCATTAAGATTTGGATCAATATAACAGAAATTATTTCCTAAGTTTTTATTAAGCCCAAGAAAATACAGGAAGCTTGGAACCTTTCCATCATCACTTTGTTGAGTATTACTACAAGACCAATGCAATAAAAATAATCTTTGTTTTTGCATTATTTAGAATAGTAATTATAATGATAAGCATAAATAAATAGAATGTTTACTGAATAGCATAAGTGAACAGAACTGGTATATTGGTGGCATGGTAGCTGAGGCACTGAACTTTGAGTTTGGAAGACATGACTTTGAATTCTGCTTTAGCTGCTTGCTCTTTCTCATGATCAAACCATTTATATCTGCTCTCAACCTCAGTTTCCTCATCTGTAAAATGGTGGTAGTAGCATCTATCTCAAAATATAAGGCACTATAGCATATCATTAAATAGTTATCATTGTTATTAAGTTCAAGGAGTGTCACATTATAGTGAATAACTATTTTCTTATTTTCTTTATCTTTCAGGCTCTTGATGATTACCTCAATCAGTGTTCTAGGCAAATTGATGACATTGTTACTTTAGTTCGTGGAAAACTATCTAAGCAGAATCGAGTGACTCTTGGAGCATTAGTGGTGCTGGATGTCCATGCTAGAGATGTTCTTGCAACTCTTGTGAAAAAGAAAGTCAGTGATGATAGTGACTTCGAATGGTTAAGTCAGCTTAGGTACTACTGGATTGTAAGTAATATCAATAAATCTCATTATAAAGTAATTTTAGTTCATAGCTTTTTAATTAATACTTGCCTGCTGACATAGAGAATAATCTTACTAATGCAGATATTTTTGCTGATGATAGAATATACCCAACCTATCATTTGGCAGAATGCAGATTAAAGTAACTAAGAGTTATATATAATATCTAGTTTTAAGATAAAAATTGTTCTTTTAATTGCTGTTATCTGCCATTTGTACTTGCTGAATCCAGAGTTAGAATTAGTCCAACCTGAAATTGGATTTTGCAAGTTCTAATATACAGGTAATCCCAATGGTCTTAAGTGCAGTTTTAAACTTTTTAAAACATTCTATATTTATGTGGCATCTGGGGCATCCTTCTTCTCACAGATGAGAAGTCTATACAGTGTATATTATTCCTAAGTTCTAGATAATTTCTGAGTCTGCATCAGAAGGCATAATTAGTTAATGCAAAGGTATTTAATGAAAAAAGTAGAGCAAAAATAATAATAATCAAGTGAAGTGGCTGTGATCCCAGCTATTAGGGAGACCAAATGAGCACAGAGATTCTTATTATTGGTGGGTTATGCCCTTGAGGTGTACATAATAGTTTCAGCATCAGTATGATGAAGTCCTGGCAGCAGAGGGTTATAAGGCTTCTTAAAAAAGGAGTGAAAATCCGGTCCAGTTTGAAAATGGAGCTGATCAGAGTTTTTGTGCTGATTAGTAGTGCAATTGCCCACCAGTAGCCCATACACTTTTAGTATGGACAAGATGGGAAACTCAAGTCTTTTTTTTAAGAGTGGGGAACCAAAAGAACATTTTTTCTCAAAAGTCTGGGGTACACTATTTGGAGACATCATCAAGCTGTTCCTACTGAGCTTGTTCTGTTTTATTCTCATATGGGTGCATATTCTCTATCAATGAGATGCTCTTGAGTTTTTGTGGTCATTGCTAGGTGCTGCTTCACTAGTCACTTAATTGCTGCTAAGGTATTGCTCCCCTGGGCATAAAGTAGTGAAGTTTTTGGATTGCAGTTGGAAGTTCTTAATTTAGGTACTGTCTTAAATCCATGAAAGTAAGAATGGGCTCTACCATTTCTCTTTTAGCTTAAAATCTAGAGTTAAGTTTAAGCTTCAATACTTTTTGTGAGGGAAGGTGACTACATTTTGAATGTATTTAATCTATTTCATTTTTTTCCTCTTCCAGTTTGGGAGCAATGTTCTTTTTCAAGCTGCTATCAGACTTAGATTTAGACAGACACTTTAAACTTTCATCAATTACTGAGTATGCACCTACAAAATCATTTTAAAGTGTGACCTTTCCATAAAATTTCATGAGAAGTTGGTCTGAAATTCCCTGAATTTTTCTCACCTCCCAAGATCTATTTGTTTCCTATTCAAATGAAAGGGACATTATTAGGTGAGAACAACAACAAAAAATATGATGTCCCATCATATCTTTGTCAATTCTTTTTTCCAGTTTCTTCCTTTAAAATGTATATGTGTTTAGCAAAAAGCTGCTTGATATACCCTCCATTATGTAATGTAAGCATGGGTTATAACAAAAAGAATACCTTATATTTATTCAGTTTTACAGTTTATTCTTTCTCATACCTCATAGCTCATTTGTTCTCATAGTGTTACAACTTAATAATTTTTATTCCTCAAAGAAAATTCCCTGAATAACATTTATAGTCATAGTTTTTTTTTAGAAATTATTATATTCAAATTATCATTCATTTATCTGTAATGCTTATTAGGAGAAGATTTTAGCTTTATAAGTAGTTACTATATATGTTGGTACATTCTTTTGCTATAAACATGTAATGATCTATTGAACATATCCAGAAGTGTTTTCAAATGACACATATATAGCACAGTGGTGAGATTTATCATAGATCAAGATGTCTGCCCAGCTTCTGGGCAATGAGTGTAATTACACTCTGCATAGTTATAGATTTCATGTTTTCTATTTAGGTTACTGAGTTTTGATTAGGCCTAGTTCAAAGCCTTTATTTCCAATGATTTATAAAGATTATATTATGGAAAACAATTTAAATGTCATAAAAAATTTTATCATTGCAGAATTGGGAACAAAAATAATTATTTCTTGCCACATAGATATAAATGTCTATATACATATATAAATATACACATGTTCATGTGGATATATGAAAAACATATATGTGTAATGTGTATGTATTATGTATATATTATAGTCACTAAATTGCTATATATGTGATAAAGACATATATACATATGTTTATATATGTTCTCTGTAAGTGGTACGACAGAATCTGTCTTTATGGGGCTCAGGTGTGATTATGCTCTATTACCGAAATAATGTCTGTGCATGCTGAAATAGATATATTGGAATGACAATAACTATGGCACAGTGAAAACAGTACTGAAATTCAGAGACTTAAAAAGTATAAAGAAAAAAAGAATTTTTAAAGGACAAAGTAAAATATGAGTATAAAAGTTTAAAAATATAATTAAAAGCCGAGACACCCAGATTTTTTTTCCGACCCAGCCACTTTCCATCCCTTTATGTGTTTAAATAAGTTTCCTCATTTTTAGAATGAAAATAAGAATGGTGGATTAGATCAAAGGTTCTTGATCTGGGATTCATAAACTTGAAATTATTTTGAAGATTTGTATTTCAATATAGTTAAGCTTGTTATATGTATTTAAAAACATTATTCTGAGAAAGGGTCCATAGATGCCAGCAGACTACCATGACATAAAAATTAGTCTAAGAACTCTTATACTAAATCATTGCTAAAATCTCTTGCAGTTCTAAAAAGCAATGATTCTGTGAAAAAACAAAAAGCAAAACACCTCTGGCACTAGGTCTTGAACAACTACTAGGATCCAACAGAGATCAACAGTTTTAAAAACCAGATGGTACATAGTTGCCCAGACTGTGCTAGGCCATCAGAAAAACATTCATTGCCATCACTGTGCAATTTATCTTTGAATAACTACCTGCTCCCCCAGTGAAGAGAGGAAGGAAAAGCTATAGTGGAGTGTAAAATTGTTGTGAAGGTCAAATTAAAAAAAAGCTGTCCTTGTTCTGATGGCATTATGTGAGACAGACTTATTTGTCAATTGTAATGTTTTTACTGGGCCAACTCTATAGTGAACCCTAGCACCTTCTCTACCTCTCTCCACCACCCCAGTCTTTGCTTAACTACTGCATTGGCTTCTCTTTTATAATGCCTGCCCATTTCTCCCCTAATTTTGTTTGTATTGATGAATTCTGGCCATAATCAATGTAGCTCTCTAGTTATTTTTCTCTCTCTCCTTTTCAAGCTGTTAATTACCTGTAATCACAGACAACATTGGTGGCATTACCACATAATAAAACAACTCTTCCTTTATCCCTCAATCAGTGTAGGAAACTTATACGCTTTCCACATTTGGATACTAGAATGGAGGGTTTTGATTTTAAGTACCATCCATTGCAACTCAGAACTCTTGAGTTTAAGAAATCTTTAGGCTCATAATCTCCCCAGTAGCAGGGATTTGGGACATAAATAACACAACACCCAACTTATAGAGAATTATCAAAGCCCTTCAGAAGTACATAAAAGTGAGAAAAGCAGAAGGAAGCAGCTTCTAACCCCTAAGAGGGTAGAAGAAAATTTTCATCCTGTATGCAGAGTACTTCCTAGGGTTTTTGGACCAGTGAAAACTATTTAAGGACTTTATCTCCCAGAAACTTTTAATTTCTCTGACTAAAAGGGATCTTCTTCATAAAGACCACCTTCTACATTACAAAAAACAGTTCCATTGGTTGAAATGGAAAACATTCTTTAGGGGCTCAGGTATACTTTTTAAAAAACTGATATTTTACTGTTCCTCAAATACATATCAAAACAATTTTTAGCATTCATTTAAAAAAAATTGTTTCCTCCTATTTTTCCTACTCTCTCTTCTTTAAACCTGTTTATTCTCAAAAATATTTTGCTTCTGACTTTTACCTTCCCCAATTTGTTTTCCCTTCTCTCAGTATCACCCTTCCCCACTACCCAATCTCTTTTCCCTTCTACTTTCCTGTATAGTAAAATAGATTTCTGAACTCAACTGCATGTGCATATTATTCCCTCTTTGAGCCAATTTTGATGAGTAAAGTTCACGTACTCCCTTCTCCCCATATTCCCTTTTGTGAAAGCTCTTTCCTGCCTCTTTTGTCAGATAATTTATGCTATACTTCTCTCTTTCCCCCTTTCACAGTGCATTCCTATTTCTCATCCCTTAATTTAATTTTTTTGCTATATTAATCTCATCATACTTACTCACATTCATGCCTTCTATCCATATATCCTTCTAACAGCCCTAATAATGAGAAAGTTTTTGGTAATTACAAGTATCAATTTCCCACACAGGGATATCAATAGTTTAACCTTATTGAATTTCTTATGCTTCTCATGAATGTTGTATTTGAAAGTCAGATTTTATATTCAGTTTTGGTCTTTCCATCAAAACTGCTTGAAAGTCCTCTATTTCATTAAATCTCCATTTTTTTCCCTGATAGAAGATATTCAGTTTTGCTGAGTAGATGATTCTTGATTGTAACCTTAGGTCTTTTTGCACTCCAGAATAGAATATTACCAGCTCTGATCTTTTAATATAGAAATCACTAAATCTTGTTTTATCCTGACTACTGGCTCCATGATATTTGAATTGCTTCATTTTGATTCTTTGCAATAGTTTCTTCTTGACCTTAATGCTCTGCAATTTGGTCATAATATTTCTGGGAGTTTTCATTTTAGGATTTATTTCAGAAGGCAAGCAGTGCCCCAAGTTGCTCTAAGGTTATAAAATATCAAAGCAGGTTTTCCTTGCTAATTTCTTGAAACATCTTTCTAGGTTCATTTTTTGATCATGATTTTCAAGCTATCCAATAATTCTTAAATTATCAGTCCCGAATCTATTTTCCAAGTTTTTTTTTTTTTTGTACAGTGAGCTATTTCTCATGTTCTTTTATTTTTTCATTCTTTTGATTTTGTCATAAAGTCATTAGCTTCTACTTGTCCAATTCTATTTTTTAAGAAATTCTTTTCTTCACTGAATTTTGTGCCTCTTTTTACCATTTTGTCTATTCTATTTTTAAAATTTAATTTTCTTTCATATTCAATATTTATTTGTTCAGTATTTTTTCAATGTCTCCTTTTCCAAACTGTTGTTTATACTTTTGTGACTTTCTTGCCTCACTCTCATTTCTCTTCTCAATTTTTCCTCTACCTCTTTTACTTGATTCTTAAAATCCTTTTTGAACTCTTCCATGACCTGAGGCCAATTCATATTTTTTTCTTTGAGGATGTTACAGTTTTGATTTTGTTGTCTTCTCCTGAGTTTGTGTTTTGATCTTCTCTATCACCATAATAACTTTCTATATAGTCAGGATATTTTTCTGCTATTTGCTTATTTTTCCAAGCCAATTTTTAATTGGCTCTTTAATTTTAATTGAAGCTCTTTTCAGAGGTAATTTTGGAGATCTATACGTTTTCAATTCCTACAAGGTATTATGATCAAGGATGAGATGTGTCTATTACTCTCCTCTACTGTGGTCTAGTCTGTGAGGGATCACAAACACTTTTTTTCTGCCCTGGAACTCTGACCAGGGTCCATCTTCCCTTTGGCTGCAAGTTCTGGTGTTCTATTGTCCCTCTTTGCCCTGGGACTGAGACCCAGGACTGATCCAGATCCTGGATGGACAATGCATCAGAGTGTTGGCCCTGATACCAGCAAAGGGACCCATATAATCATCTTCTGACCAGTTTTCTGACCCACTAACTGTCTGTGGGATGAGAGGTTCAGAAACCACCCCTGATACCACTAGTTCAGTTGATCCCTTCCCAAGGCCCATTGCTGGTTTGCTAGGGTGTGGTTTGGGCTGGATTCCCAATATGGTGCAAGAGACCTTTCTTGCTGTCCTTCTAAGTTGCCTTTGGCTGGAAAAATTTTCTCTCGTTTCTATCACCTTTTGACAAGTCAAGAAGCTAGATAGTCTGCTTTTGGAAAGGAAGAGTGCTCCAGAATTCTGGATGATAGATATCCTCCATCACTGCTGTATACCTGTCAGAGTTGTGATATTTCCTGAACTCTTCACATCTGTTTATCTTTCCAAGTAACTAGTAGTATGGTCACATGGCAAAATCACTTATGTTTATACTTTTAATGGTCATCCAAATACTCTTTAGTCCACATTCCTTGCTAATCTGGGTTTCTTCATATTAATATAATTTCCTAATATATAGTGCTACCTTTCACCCCCTTCATCTTTCCTATCCCTTTTTTATGCAGTAGATCCATCCAGATACTAATTCCATTCATACCTTTTATCCCACTAAGTCTCAGTGATACATAAGAAGTCTTATTTAGTTCCTTACATTAGGACCTTTTCTTCCTCTTGCATGCTGCCTAAATTTTGGGCATCTGGTTATAGACATTTAAGGCAGTAGTGCTTTACTTGGATTTTTGTCTCCTGTGTGACTCAGGGTACCTAAATTATTTAGTTTTTCCCTTACTGTATTTAGTTTCTGTAGTATGACAGTTTTCTCTTTCTCCAGGCTTTTTTAGTCTAAAGCCTTTCTGATTATATTCACAAATACACCAGGCTTTGTTAGGTGCATTCCAATTATCATCCTCTACACAGAAATTTATCATTTGTAAATTTTAAGTTGTGGTTCAGAAATCCAAATCCCCTTATTAGATATCTTTTTTTTTAAACCAATGGTTCATTTCTTAAATCACTGTTTTTTCTTCTGCATCATTTGCTTCAAATGGTCAACAATGAGGAAAATACAATCTCAGTTCCTATTCATTTTGGTGGGGTGAGGCTTTATAATTGCTGGCAGTATTTTCAAAATCCCTTCTAACAATATTTTTAGCACATACATATGTGAATCACAAAAGTGACTCATGGTCCTTTGTTCAAATACGTCTGTAGAACATCTTTGCTATGTATCAAATATATGTCTGATGAAGAGAAACCGGTGTCTAAGATTATTATCAAGTCAATCAGTAGTTGTTCTTCTACCCTTTCAGCAAAAAAGCATTAAACATCATTCCCTCCTTTTTTTCCTCTGACCTTTTCTAGAAGGGTGACCTCTTACCCGACACATTTCTTGGTTCTTCTTTATCATTCCTTGAAAGACCAGCAGGTCCTCTCTTCTTAGAGCAAGAGTTCTCTTCAGGAAGATCCCCAAATTTATTTTTAGTTTCAATTGTAGTTATCCTGTTCTCTCCCTTCATACTTTCTAAGATATTTTTCCAATCTTGGCCAGATTTAGATTTTCAATCTTCTTCAAATTTCTAGATTTATTTTCTTCCAACCAATCTCTGCTCCTGGTTCTGTTCAGTTTTTCCTGTTTGCAGTGTTTTTTTTTTTCCTTGTTCTGGATCCTTTGAAGTTGAGTGTTATTCCTTGAGTCCTTTTGATGAGGTTTAAGTTTTGGGGATCCCTTTTGTCAGGAAACCAAATTATGAGGTCTAGATTTTGGGAACCAAAATGAGATTAGGGTTTTTAGGGTTTTTGGTGGTCAGGGAGTTAAATGATAAGTTTTGGTAGTCAGGTTCAGGGTTCAGGGAACCAAATGGAAAAGTTTGGCTCCCTTATACCCCTTTGGGATTTGGCGCAAGGATAGGCAGTCTTGGGGAACCCCCTTCTGGTGGTGCAGAGAGTCTCTGTAAAGGAATTTATAAACCCCCAAAAAAGCTAGATTGATAAAAGAGGTTTGTTACTGGCATTGGAAGTCAGCCTTTACTCTGCAAGAACAGAAAGGCTGAATTTCCTAGAGGCAAAGTCTGACAGAGAAGTAAAGTTACTAGTAGAGAGATCCCGACAGAGGGGCATAGAAAAAATAGGGAAATAGGTGAGGGTAAAGAGAGAGTAACACTGGAAAAGAATATCATCATCCCAGTGAGCAGAGGCTTCCTTAGCATAGCATGGCATAGCATGACATGTTTAGAACCTCTGCAAAGAAAGAGGAGCTTTATAATAGGAGCTTTGGCTATAAGCAGGCCTGTTCCATGGGGGTTGGGCTAGTGGGTGGATACCCAAGTTGGCTCTTTTAGATAAAAGAGCTGGATTTTGAGCTGGCTAGCCCCACCTGAATTGAATGAGTCTCTTTTAATTCAATAGGGTTGGTATTCTTTTAGCTCAGGATTGAACCAACCTCACCTAGATAACAGAATGAAGCTGTTTATCTTATTTTCTCTGTGGGGCAGGGTCCCACAGATGCAGGGTCCAAGGAGGATCTCTCCTTCAATGAGTTTTAGAGAGTTTTGGGGTCCCTTCTTCATGTTCACTTCTGTGGAGAAGATACCATTGTAGACAACAGTTAGTTGATATGAACTTGGCTCATCCAGTGCCATTCCATACCACTCCTTCTCCTTCTATACTGATTAAGATTCAGCCTTATTTTCTTAAATTACTTGAATGTTCACAAGTGACCTTCTTAAGATCTTTGCAACCTTTTATCATTTTAAAAACTATTTTAGCCCTATTTTACTTCCTTTTTGTTTTTTCACAATCCCTTACTTATCAATTTGTTTGACTTAAAATGCCCTTTACTACTTTGCTCTACCTTAACTCATTTAACTTATGGCCTTTCGGCTACTTCCTTTTCCTTCTCTTGGAGTCCTCTTCAAGAACTTGTTAATCCCTTTCTTGCTTAAGAATGAGCCCTTCTCTTCCAATAAACTCTGTTTCATCAGGTTATTGCACTTTATTTTAAGAGAAGGTGATTGAAATAACAGGATAAATAAGATGATAAAAATATTTTCACAATAAACATACTTTTCATTTGGAACAGTGAAAGCTTCCCTGTTAAAAATACTCATTTTATTCCACTACCTATATCTTATAGCTCCAAGAATTGTAGATAACAATTGTCAGAATAATAAAATTTTGGAGCTGGGGGGAACCAGCCCTCATTTTACAGATGTGGAAATTGAGGCTTAGATAAGAGAACTGACTTTCCAAGGCTATACAGATAATTAGTAACCAAACCAGGACTACAACTGACTTCTTCTAACTCCAAATTCTTTTCAACATACTGCCTCCTGAAAAGTCTAAAGGAAAGTCTAGATTGGAATCTTCATTTGACATATCAGATTTTATTTTTAAATTCTATTGTTTCTGTTTATTTGCGTGATTCTAGGACCAGCACTTGGAAACAAAAATGATCAATGCAGGTTTACGATATGGATATGAATACTTAGGTAATACTCCTCGTCTGGTTATTACTCCACTTACAGATAGATGCTACAGGTAAATCTACTAATTTATAAAACTATTGAAATAATTAAGTTTTTCCAATAAAATAATTAGGATAGTTCTTTAGGTTGTTGATTGCTTAGAAAATTACATATTAGTTTTTTTTAAGGCTACTTTATCTTTGATTTGTCTTTTTTCTTTTTAGGACTTGTTTTAGATCATTAAGACTTTTATTTCGAGTATTGATAGTCTTTAAAAGGAGAATTCAATTTATATTCTGTGTTATATTAAGCCATGATATAGATATTACAATACATGTGTTCCTACCAGATGAAATGTAAAAATTTTGTCTGTTAAAGTATGTTTTTCCATTAACCTTCTATGAAAGATTAAGAATTTCTGCCTCCTCTTGTTGCCACCTTTGTTGCCATCCTTCACCTGTGCTTTCATGTGCAGATGTTGCTCTAATGTTGCTGTACTATTCCTGCTCTTACTGTTTGTGCTATATTGTTGCTGTTTCAATGTTGGGTAGGATCCAGGGCCTTGGACTTGGTACAAACTCTCTGACTCTGTGGTTCTTTCCAGCTCTCTTCCCAACAAGGCAGTTATGCCCCAGAATCAGGGCCAGAAATGCTCTCAGCTCCAGGCCCAGACTTAGTCTCCTATTTCAGGTAGATTTTCTGAACAAGACAGAATAGTGAGAAGACAGAAATGTGAGAATACTCTACCTGTAGGATATTGGGATTGGCATTTTTAACTCTGTTTCTTGTTCTCTGGAGTGGCAGTGGAATTGGAATTTAGGCAAAGATCTGAATTTCTAAGAATTGAGGGGTTTGGACTTTCTGGCAAGATATGGAGGTGGGGAGGGGGGCAAGGTAGGAGGAGGAAATTATTTTCAAATATCTTCTTTAGGGCTTAGCTAAGATAGAATCCATAAATGAATCTATCACCTGCAAGAGAAAAATTGCACCTTAAGAAAGTAATAACTTAGGATTCTTAGGAACTTATATTGACGCATATGTTCCCTGTGGCTTACCAATGCTGATGTATTCCCTCTGTTGATAGCAGTAGTTGGCAAAGGTTCATTTCTCTACTCCTACTCTACTTTACCTTTTATTTTTGAGTGATTCTATACATTCATAACTTTGGGAGTGAATTATGGTAAGGACGTCTCAGTAGTAAATCCAAAAAGGTGCTTCAGAGCCTGGTTTATAGATAACTTCAGACCTTCAGTGGCTATGTGATGTCATCAATGTTGATACTCTCTTCAAAGTTGTAAATCCCAACCTGACCATCCTAGGCAATGCATGTTCACACCCTTCCCTGGGTTAGCTATAGAAATTTCAGATGACTACTTTTATCAAAACATTATAGTATTTATTTTTCTTTTTATACCATCAATAGGAAGAAAGCCTGATTATACATTTCCATTTTCTTAATGTTTAGTAGAAGAAAAATTTAAGTTGTTCAAATCCAGTATTTGATGAACTATTTTTGTTTATCTGGAGAATTATTTATTAAGGAGAATATGATACCATAATGCCACTTTCTAGTGTCTATGGGAAATCTAATCTGCTATAAAGTTGAATTAAATCACTGTGCTCACTATGCTCAGTCTACATACAATTAGTTGTACAATTAATTGCATTAGTCTTATCTTTCTGACAAGATTATAAGCTCCTTGGAGTTAGGCATTGTGTCTTCTTGATACCTCATGGGACACAATTATGTGCTAAATTAGTATTTTTTGATTAATTGGTGATAAAGGCAGAAGGAGAGAAAATAAGAACTTAGCTTCAAAAGCAACCTTTTTGATTCTTTATAGAAGTTTTTTTGGGAAATGCAATGGAAAAAGGAGAAATGCAGTTTTAAATGATATTTCCTTTGAGATAAAGCAACTTTGGAATATAACTCCAGATTTACAAGCAATTTAAATTTAAAATGATTTTCTCTTGTATCTGCATGATAAAAGAAAAGAAAACTATTTATTTTATTAATTTCAGAACGTTATTTGGAGCCCTTCACCTTCATCTTGGAGGAGCTCCTGAAGGTCCAGCTGGTACCGGGAAGACAGAAACCACCAAAGATTTAGCAAAGGCTGTAGCAAAACAATGTGTTGTTTTCAATTGTTCTGATGGACTGGATTATCTGGCTTTAGGGAAATTCTTTAAGGTTTGAATAACTTCTTGTTTCTTTAAAATAGGAAAATATTTTACAGTGATATGTACAGATGTACAGCAGATTTTAATGTAAAGTCATCTTACAGAAATGACAAGTATCTAAAGATTTATTTCTATTTATAACACTTTTTCTAAGAAATAGGAACGATGACAATATGATTTAAAAAGCAATATTAAAAAATTCTTATATAGTAAATTATTCTAATTCATTAATATTTAATGAGGTTGGAGATAAATCTTATTCATTTTCAGTGTTTGTGCCAAATTTAATTCTAATTCAGATTCCCATCTTTGTTCTCAAGATACCAAAATATATAAAATATAAGTGAAAAAATCAGTCATCTGGATATACATAATTAGACATTTTGCTATACTGTATACAGATATAATAATTCAATTAAGTAGAGTGATCAGTCCTATCCTTCCATTTAGAAAATTTCAACCACATTCTTATTCAACAATCCATTTTTTCCTGAAATAGAAGTGTTGCCTTTAGAACGACATGCACACAAAGGCTGTCAAAATATTTACTTTTGTGAAAAATTCATTCAAATTAACCATGTATTTTTAAAATATTTGAATTCTGTATATTTAAACTGAATAAAAATGATTTGGATGACTGACTAAAATTTTAATTTATAAATCCTTAAACAATGACAATAACAAAAATAACAGACAACATTTATATAGCACATTAACATTTGCGAGGTACTTTACAAATATTATCTCATTTTATTTTCACTACAACTGTGCGAGACAGTTGTTATTTTTTATTCCATTTTATTGATAAAGAAACTGAAACACAGAGGTTAAGTGATTTGCCTAGTCTCAGAGCTAGTTAGTGTTCAAGGACACATTTGAACTCAGGTTTTCCTGACTCTAGGGGTTCAGTATTTTATTCACTGAGCCATCCAGCTGCTTATGTAAGTGGTTTTGATGTTATAAACAAACTTCATCTTTCTGAGCTATTTATCTAGTGAACAGTACTTGAGTATCCTATGTGTTCTATTTCCATATCTGTATCAGCCATATATATATGACAATGTCTACTGAATACTTAATATAAGAAAGTAAATAAAGTTTGGATAGTCACTGGACTACTGGCTGATTAAAGAATCATTAATATCTAATGATCCTATGTTTAATTTCAAATGCTTCTATTATCTTCAGATTATTTTATACATACATATAATTTACCCATATTTCATATGTTTTATTAACCTCACGTTTTACTTAAGTGGGTATTTTTCAAGTCTATATCTATCTCTTAGTTACACCAAATAAAGCTAGGTAGAATAATTTCTCTAAGCAATGACAATGTACTATCTTTTAGATACTAAATTGTTCTCCCTACAGGATCTGCTCTGAATTGGGTTTCATTTAGTGATGTTAAACGGTTATTACTAAGGTGTGACAATTGAGGCTTTTCTCCAGAATGCTAAATTTTAGAGAATGATGATAACAACAGCTCTTTCTCTTTTTCATGGCCCCACCCTCAGTTCTCTATTTCCCTACCCCCTTCCTACAAGATACAAATCTTTCCCACCATCATACAAACCTTGTCTGAGGGTATTCTTCTTTCTCCTGGCAAATTCACATTTTACCCTTTCTCTTCTTATCTCAGGCACAATGATTTTTAGTTATGATTTTGATAATATCTAAAATTCATATTTCCCTTTACAATTTACAATTTTATATTTTATTATCTCCGTTGTGCCTCACAATAATGGTGAAAGGTATTATTCCCATTTAAAAAATGAGAAATCTGAAGCTCCTTTCACTCCTACATTTCTCTTTTAAAATTCATTTATTACTTATTTTTAATACTCTTTTCTTTTCAAATTTTGCATTCCAGATTCTCTTTTGACTTCCTAGCCTTTTCCCACTCACCGAGAAGGCAATCTAACCTGGAAAATGATGTAAAACATTTCCATATTTCCCATATTCCAAAACAAAGCAAAAAAAATTAAGTTTCAGTTTACCCTCAGAGTTCTTTGGTTCTCTCTCTGGAGATGGATAGCATTTTTCATTATAAGTCCTTTGGAATTATCCTGGATCATTATATTGATAAAATAGCCAAGATTTTCAGTTGATCGTCCTTATAACATTGCTATTACTGTGCACAATAATCCCTCTGTTCTTCTCATTGCACTTTGTAACAGTTTATGTAAATTTACGAATCTGAAACTTTTAGATTTTAAGTGACTTGTTCATGATCCCATAGCAAAGGGGTCAGAGGCTGTTTTCATTCAAACCCAGGTCTTCCTGATTCTCTCTAGTATTCTTTCTATTATATCATGCTAATAATTGGATTTGTCTTATACACAGGTTTTCCTATTTCTTTCTGCAACCAACAATAAATATTTGTGAGGGAGCTGGAAGTTAGGGATATCTGTAACTATGAAATAGAAAAAAATCTAACTAGTTCATACTAAGATTAAACTTTCATTAGCATCATCTAATTCACCATATTTTAGAGAAACTATGAAAAAGTTAATAAACCAAAATACAAAAATCTCACATAGGGTAGGCATTAGAAAAGTAGGTGAATAAATCTATTGATAATTATAGTTTTGGAAAAGACCTGAGAAATAATTTCATTTCCCAGGTATGGAACCTGAAACTAGAATCATGTAGGTAATGGCCAACAGAGCTACTATTCAAACCCAAACCCTTCATTTCATACCTCATGTTTTTTTACACCTCAAATATGTATGTATATAGTGGAAAGTCAGAAATTGAATTTGTGAATAATGTCTAGTGATAAGAAAATGAACTATTTTTTGAATAGGGGATTTTCTTCATATTATATTAAACTATAGAAAATATTATGTAGTAGAAAACTTTTTCTTTGTAATATTCTATTTGAAGGAGAATGAAAAGTTTCATTATTGTGTTTTTTTAGGGACTGTTATCTTGTGGAGCCTGGGCTTGCTTTGATGAGTTTAATAGAATTGACTTAGAAGTGCTTTCTGTGGTTGCTCAACAAATTCTTACCATCCAAAGAGGTAATACATTATTCTATTTTATGTTACTAATTAGTAGGATAAATATATACAGTATCTAGTGATACAAGTCATATTTTAACTTAATGCATGAAAACTATTTGTTTTATCTTATCTGCAGGTATTAATACAGGCTGTGATATACTAATGTTTGAAGGAACTGAACTAAAACTTGATCCAACTTGTGCTGTTTTTATAACTATGAACCCAGGATATGCTGGACGTTCAGAACTACCAGATAATCTGAAGGTATGGAAAGAATAATGATTTGATATTAATTTTTTTATTTGCTTCATGCAATTTACTGTGCTTATACTCCAGCTATTTAATGAAGCTATTTAATTAAATTAAAAGTAAAATTTAAGAAGCTTATGGACCCATACTTAACTACCGTATACCAAGATAAGATCAAAATGGGTCCATGATTTTGGTATAAAGAACAAGATTATAAATATTATTAGAGGAACATAGGATAATTTACCTCTCAGACCTGTGGAAAAGGAAGGAATTTGTGACCAAAGAAGAGCAAGAGATCATTATTGATCACAAAATAGAAAATTTTGATTATATCAAATTAAAAAGTCTTTGTACAAACAAAACTAATGCAAAGAAGATTAGAAGGGAAGCAACAAACTGGGAAAATATTTTTACAGTTAAAGGTTCTGATAAAGGTGTCATTTCCAAAATATATAGAAAATTGACTCTAATTTATAATAAATCAAGCCATTCTCCAATTGATAAATGGTCAAAGGATATGACCAGACAATTTTCAGATGATGAAATTGAAATTATTTCTATTCATATGAAAAGGTGTTCCAAATCACTATTGATCAGAGAAATACAAATTAAGACAACTCTGAGATACCACTACATATCTGTCAGATTGGCTAAGATGACAGGAAAAAATAATGATGAATGTTGGAGGGGATGCGGGAAAACTGGTACACTGATGCATTGTTGGTGAAGTTATGAACGAATCCAACCATTCTGGAGAGCAATTTGGAATTATGCCCCAAAAGTTATCAAACTGTGCATACCCTTTGATCCAGCAGTGCTACTACTGGGCTTATACCCCAAAGAGATACTAAAGAAGGGAAAGGAACTGTATGTGCCAAAATGTTTGTGGCAACCCTTTTTGTAGTGGCTAGAAACTGGAAAATGAATGGATGCTCATCAATGGAGAATGGTTGGGTAAATTGTGGTATATGAATGTAATGGCATGTTACTGTTCTATAAGAAATGACCAGCAGGATGAATACAGAGAGGCTTGGAAAGACTTACATGAACTGATGCTAAGTGAAATGAGCAGAACCAGGAGATCATTATACACTTCAACAACGATACTGTATAAGGATGTATTCTGATGGAAGTGGATTTGTTCGACAAAGAGAAGATCTAATTTAGTTCTAATTAATCAGTGATGGACAGAATCAGCTACACCCAGAGAAGCAACACTGGGAAATGAATGTGGACTACTTGCATTTTTGTTTTTCTTCCCAGGTTATTGTTACCTTCTGAATCCAATTCTTTTTGTGCAACAAGAGAACTATTTGGATCTGCACACATATATTGTATCTAGGATACACTATAACTTGTATAAGACTGCCTGCCATCTAGGGGAGGGGGTGGAGGGAGGGAAGGGAAAAGTCAGAACAGAAGTGAGTGCAAAGGATAATGTTGTAAAAAATCACCCATGCATATGTTCTGTCATTAAAAAGTTATAATAAGAAAAATTTAAGAAGCATAGTAGAAACATTATGTCTAGCAAAAGGAGGATTAAAAAATAATAACCAGGATTTAATAATCTGAGGCAGTAAATAATTGAGAGAAATAAGAAGTAAGAAATTGATGCAAATGTCTAAATTCTTAGACCCAGAATTTCTTTTTAAAAATTAAATTACAAGGGCAGCTAGGTGGTACAGCATATAGAGCACCTGAAGTCAAGAGAATCTGAGTTCAAATCTGGCCTCAGACACTTAATACTTCCTAGTTATGTGATCCTGGGCAAGTCACTTAACCCCAATTGCTTCAGAAAAAAAAAATAAATTATAGATTTTAAGTTTACCAGAATTTACCTACTCTCCTTTCTCACAAACCCCCATGAAAAAGAAAAAAAAAAATCAAAGGACTTATAACAAATATGTGTACAGCAGAATATCTGTGGTTGCATCAAAAAAAAAAAAAAGGCAAATCTATACTCTGGAGTTGAGTAGCCAGTATATTTCATCGAGTCTTCTGAAATCATGATTGTTTATTGCATTGACCAGAGTTGTTTCTTTATATAATGTTGTTTTTATTATATAAATTGTATTTCTGTTTCTGCTTCCTTTATTCTGCATCTATTTGTACAAGTCAGCATATGAAAGAATTCAACAAAGTTTTAGGTATCATTTTCAGAAAGAAAAATGTAGATAACACAAGCAAATATCAGCTTATCAAAATGATATACATTAGAAAATGCATAGAATTTTAAACAAATAGAACAGAAAGAAATTTTAAAGATTATTTAATCTAACTATATCATTTTACAGATGACTTGAAATCCAGAGAATTTACAGAATCTTCAACGGGAGATTCTGGTTTCTAGTCTGATACTTTACATAGGTTACTATTAGTATTCATTTAACTCCATTATTCATGTTTTAAAAATCATTTTTGTTTAGGCTTACAGTTTCTCAGACAGTATAAAAAGAGTTTTTTCCCTATTGTGAATCTTCTAGATGTGACTTAGTTCCAGCTAGTTGTTTGCTCTTGTTTTTTAACCTTTTCTAATATGCCAATTCAAACTCTATTCTAAATCAGATTTAGTGAACAAAAACACATAAAAAATGAAAATGAAATATTTATGTGAATATATTAAAATTACTTATCAAATTTAATTATAATTTGCCTTTATCCCTTTATTTATCCTTTTCCTTTCAATTTAATATGAAGAGGAATCAATCTGAATGACTAAAAACCTGAAAAACACAGAAAGGAAAAACAAAAAGCCAGTGTAAAGCAATTGGCTGTGTAAAGGAATTGGCCACTTTGATAGTTGGACCTGCCAATTGCTTTACGCTGGTTTTTCCCCAAGTATTATTTACTTTTCATATTGAAATTGTATCAAGGTGTCCTCTCTCTGCTACATAGTATAATCAGCACATTTTCCTTCCATCTTGTCCTAAAAGTCACTTTTAAATCTTGATTTTAAAAAAGTTTAGTATTAAAAAAAACAATTTTAAAACATTCTTGGAATTCTTCCATAGAGTTTTAATGTCTAAAAGAAGATTGACATGTACAAAATGGATTGCAATAGAATAAGGGGAAATCATATTGTTGTCACTTAATGTCTGAAGTATAACATTTTCGTTTTTTCTTACTTAAAGAAAAAGATATAGCATTTATATTACTTATTCATTAACAAGGAAAGCTAGTTAAAGTTAGGTACTCCTAAACAAAAAGTACATATAACTCAGAAATTATTTTAGTTTTATTATGTTTTTTAAAGATAAAGTGTTTTTATATGCATGTCAATATATATATATATATCATTCTTTTCCCATTGCATGAAATAATTTATTGTAGAGGACCCCAGATATTGGGGAACTCTGAGAAAAGTATACTTAAAGCAAAGATACTTACAGTAGTGTGTTATTCAGTGTGATTGATGAGATAATGTTTCTCTAGTTCACATATACTTACTACTTAGTGTAATATGGTGATGTAATGATTTTCCAGTTAACACATGCTCAGTGTGTTGTAAGGATGTAATTGTACTAAGGTATTTAAGAGCTGAGAGGACTGGAGACAGGGAGTGTGGGAGTGTGTGTGCTCGAGCTTGATCTCAGACTCACGAGTCTCAGACACAGACACAGAGAAGACTCCAGACTCGAGAGTCCAGATTCCATTCTTGACCATCCTTGTGGTGGTTCTCCTGCCTTCATCACTTCTCCACCAAAGACCAAAGCCCATCCAGAGATCCTCCAGAAAGCTAGTCCAGACTACAATTTATGACAGAAAATGTCATAAAAAGATATATATTTGTATAATGGGAACAATTCTTTAAACGTATCAATAGCAAAAATAGGAAATTGATGAAAAGAAAGAATAAGAATGATAAAATTATCTGCTATGCAATGAAAATACATCCAACATGTTCTTTTTTTTTCTTTTTTTATTATTATAGCTTTTTATTTACAAAACATATGCATAGGTAATTTTTCAACACTGACCCTTGCAAAACCTTCTGTTCCCCAAATTTCCCCTCCTCCCCACCTTCTCCCCTAGATGGCGGATATTCCAATACATATTAAAATATATGTTAAATCCAATAGATGTGTATATATATATATATCCATACAGTTATTTTGCTGCACAAGAAAAATTGGATCTAAAAAGAAAAAAAACCTGAGAAGAAAACAAAAATGCAAGCAAACAACATCAGAAAGAATGAAAATGCTATCCAACATGTTCTTGTTATTGAAAAATGAGCCATGGATGGAGAAAAGGACATTGACATCAATTATGACATTTATTTTGTAAAAATTAACTGATATAACTGATATAGATTAGCATAATAAAATAAAAAATAAAAAAACTAAAAAGCCAAAATTGTATAAAATTTTATGGTGAAAAGTGAAGCAAGATCATTAGTTCTGTTACCTCATAAAATAATAAGGAAAAAATGTTTAAAGAAAGCTTGGCAAAAATTCACGCTCAGGAAGTTTAGGGATAAAACTGGAATGAGAACAACAAATAGAAAAAAATATGGTAATCATCTATGAAAGATTTTTTTCTAATAGCTTTTTTCACCAACAAGAATAGTGTAGTTATCCCATTTGGACTTTTAACACTATAGTCCTAGATTCTTAAGGAAATGAAAATGTCAGTGAAGAAAAAGATTAGAAAAGCACTTGAACTAAATCAAGTATTTATTGAAGAGGTTTATGCTGAATGTGAGGGTTTAAGGATGTTTAGGGATTTATTTTTAAGGTATGCAAGGGAGGGTAAAAATGCTAAAGGTATAGAAAAAAATAACCTTAGTCCTTGTTATTACCCAAAAAAGGGCAACCAAGATTTGCTACTAGCCATACATATACACTAATCCAGGACATCTTTGAAAAGGCTATTAAATGAGAATGGGAAGACTTTCACAAGCAATATTACATAATAGACTATGTCTCTGCCATAATATAATCAAATGAAGGATGGTTAATAATAGAAGAACCCTGACTGAGCTTATTGTTTGATGATTTCAAAAAAGCATTTGAATAAGTAGAAAAAAAATGCTACCTTAAAGATTCTTCTGCAACAAAATGTATCTCATATATGTGTTATAATCATACAACATTTCTTGGAAGATATAATAAAGATAACCTTGTTCAAAGGCCCAGTGATAATTAATAATTAGTAGTGAAACAGAAATGGGAGGCATATGCTAACTAGAAGTATACTCTATAATATTGGGGAGATCCTGAACAAAGTCAAACTCTATGAAGGATTTTCTAAAAGAGAAGTAATTTAGAGCTGAAAGAGAACTAAGTAGTCATCTTGTCCATCCCCTTCATTTTACCAGCCATGTTAATGAGGCCTAGAAAGGTTTAAATAATTTGCCCAAGATAGCATGAATAAAAAATCTTAGAGCTGGGATTTGAAATTAAATCTTCTGATTTCAAATGTAGAATTCTTTTAAAATGACCATTCTGCATCTAATGGTAAGGTCTTCCAGATGGTTCTGTTGAGTTGAATTCATCAAGCTTCTGGATGTCACATGACATACTAATAGAGATCTATAATAACTCAAAAGTTTGGTCTATTTATCCACAAAGGAAAAAGAAGTATTTACATAATGCCTGTTGTATATATTATAATATACAGTTCTATAGACAGTCTTTTTAACTCATCCATTGATATATATGTATATATACATGTATATATGTGCAAAAATATATATAATATTTGACATGTACTGCAAGTGGATAACTAGCTGAACCTATAATTAAATATATGGGCTGTATGGCTTTTGAGAAGTTGCAAAATTCTTCAAAAGTTTTTTCATTTCTTCTCAGTCAGCTTTTATGTGATTTATTTCCATGAAGTCTTTGCTGAAAATGTGTTTACCTTCAAAAGACCAACCGCTGTTATCTCTCTCTTCTACGGCTGGCTCTTTTCTTGCTGCTCTTCTACTTACTTTTAGACAATTAGGACTGAATGAGGTCTGTTTTCTTCAAGGTGTGAAGGTGATCAATGGGGTAACTGCTGCTAGGAGACTTTGCTTGGCACTATAATTGTACCTATTCTTCATCATTATTAGTTTTACTCTTCTGGTGTCAACAATTCTTTTTTCAATTGACTTACTGATGTCCTTAACTGGTTTTAGGTAGCTGGTCATCATGGAGTCAGGAAAGGATCCTCAAGGACACTGCTGAGTGGGGTGCTTCTAGCAGCCTTAGCACTCAGACTTCTCCATCTTCCTCTCACTTTTTCTAGTTGTTGTTTGTTTTTCTATTCTTTGTGAATGAATTTTATTTAACTCTGAATTTCTGGTGTCCTCCTTCCTACGCTTTCTTTTTTCCTGGGGTTCAGACTCTTCTATGCTTACCTTCTTCTCAAGCTTTAGGAATTGTCTGATTTTATTGTCCTCAATTAAGTCCTATTAATGAAGTATTCCCTAACCCAGGAGAGTTTAAAGTGGTTAATTTTAAAAGTGGGATGCCTAAAATTATAGGAACCATGAGGGAAAGGTTATAAAATGGGATGAGGGTGAGCAGAAGGGGTTGTAACCGAGAGCCATGGGCTAGTGATTTAATGGTTTTTTTTTTCCTCCAAAAATTACCTGTGGTGGGTCCTTTCCTCTGTGTCCTTAGCAATGCTGTGTTTTGTCTTTTTTTTCACTTGTATTTTTTAATGTGGTCATAGAAAACTCTTCCTAAACGGCCTCTTACTCTGCCATCTACCTAAGACTTCAACATGATTATTTTATAATATTTCTCTGTAGGCGTCCTATTTATAGTTTCTTATACACCCCTATGTAAATGGTCCTCTTAAATAAAAGCAGCTAGATGGCACATTGTCTAGAACTTATGAATTTAGAGTCAGAAAGACCTGACTTAAAATACAGCCTCATGTATATATATTTCTGTATGACACTGAGAAAGGAATTTAATGTCTTTCTCCCTCAATTTCCTCAGTTGTAAAATGGGAATAATAATAGCACATACCTCTCAAGATTATAGTAATGATCATCTGAGATAATATTTGTAAAGTGTTCTGCAAACCTTAAAGTGATAAAAAGTGCTAAATATTATTATCATCATCATTTAAGTACAAATGATGTACATTCCCAGGTAAAACTCAGAGGATACTGTATGCTGATCCTTAAATATATTACTTGGTGCTGACTGATTTATTAATCAAATAAACATTAATTAAGCACTTTGTATCTTCTAAGCAGCATGCTAAATGCTGAGGATAGAAAGACAAAAATGAAGCAATCCTGCCTGTATTCTATTTAAGGAAAAAGCATGTATATATATAATTATATACCAAAGGTATACATAGTAAAATAAATGTAAGGTCATGAGAGAAGAGTGCAGTCAGATTTTCTTCTAGGTAAGGATTGGATTTTTGCAGAACTCTTTTTGCAGAAGTATTTGCTATAGTTTCATTTTTTATTCTCCTTTTCACCCTATCTCCAATTATTGATAACCATGTTGATCTATAAGTTAAACTCAAAATGAACTAATCAAAAATGCAATTACAAAATTTTTATTCTAAAATGTGTAAAATATTTGAATTTTAAGAAAAAATGAGGCCATTTTATTATTACACAACATAATAGAATGCTTTTTTTCTTTCAACTCTTAAAATTATCACTCTTTTGACTGAAAAAAACTTTAATGTAGATTGGTACTATTGCAAAAACATATAATGATGCATTCATTAAATTGATAAATGTTAAAAAGACTTATTTTTCTGATTATCCATTTTAAAATACATGATTACTCTCTCTAATAGGCTCTCTTTAGAACAGTAGCAATGATGGTACCTGACTATGCCATGATTGCAGAAATCGTTCTTTATTCCTGTGGTTTTGTTACTGCTCGACCCCTCTCAGTGAAGATTGTAGCTACTTATCGTTTGTGTTCAGAACAATTGTCATCTCAACACCATTATGACTATGGAATGAGAGCAGTGAAGTCAGTGCTTACTGCTGCTGGTAATCTGAAGGTATGAGAATCTAGTGTTTCTTGCATAGCATTATTACATTACTTAATCATGTGACCATAAAAATATCATCAGAAAATCAAAGTGTTAGTTATTCAAACATCTGAAAATTTTAAATAATCAGTTAAACATTTTTCACTAAATTGACAATATGTTCTTACATTGTATGGAAACTTTCTAGATTTTGCATATATAAGTGGTATCAGCATAATTTTAGAAAAACTTGTTTGTAGTTTTCTATCCATATAAAACTTATATTAATATAGTTTTATTCACAATTAATAATTGTGTGCTAAAAAGTAAAATTTGTTTGTAAATGTCTTTGAAGCCTTTTATATTTATGTAAGTGTATTTCATTTTATTGAGAATTTTTAATAATTAGTGGATATATATACAAATCTAGTCAGTATACCAGTTATACATTCATAGAAATGTAATATTTTGTTTTTTCATTCATTTATACAACATATATTTATTGAGTTCATACCTGTGTTTGAGGTATTGTTTTAGGGCCTTTCTAGATTTAGCCTCTGCCACAGTATTTGCTTGAGGGATGGGGATCTTTAGGATAAACCAGGTGTAAAAATGACTAAAGACCAAGACAGAAGAAGCACAAAATGATGCAGTGGAGGCCAAGGGAGGGGAGGTATTGGGCAGAGCAGGCAGGATTTCCACAAAAGGAAATGGTGTTTGAGGGAGGAGTAGGGTATTCCAGTCAGAGAGGATAATATGAGCAAAATGCAGAGCAAATAAAACATAGTTTAGATTTGGGGACCATACAGTAGTTCAATTAGGTTGAAAGGCTTAATACCTGAGGAAATAGTAGAAGATAAGACAGAAAAGAATGATCCGGTTCAAATTGTGAAGGCCTTGAATAACAAGCTAATAATTTTGGACTTAATTTAATAGGCACTGGCAAAAAGGCATTTTTGAGCAGGGGAATGACATAATCAAAGGAGTGTTTTGACAATATTAAATTGGCAATTCCACATAAAATAGATTGGAGAGGGAGGAGAGATGAGTCTACGGTAGGCCACTTGTTAGTCTAAATCAATTTACCTAGAAGGTAAAACCAGAATATGTCTTCAGTTGTAAATGGAAAGGATGGATGGATTGGAAGGTATTTCAGAGTACAATCTATAGAATTCAGCATATGTATGAATAGACTAAACCATAGGGAACACGGAAAGATGCTACTTAGAGTTCAAGCCTGGTAGTGCTATTAAAAGAAATAGAATCAAATGTAGCATCTGGTTTGGGGAAAGAAGCTAAATTTGGTTCTTGAACAAAGCCATTTTAATATGCTAGCAGGATATCCAGACAAGGAGAAGTGATAAGACTGTTGGAAATGTGGGAATGGAGATCATATAACTTTTGTTTGGATTATATTTACAAAAGAAATTAATCACAATTAAATTGGTAATGAGGTTGTATTGATTTTAAATTATTTCCCCTTGACTTAAAACTGTTTTGTGTAATTATATAATTATTCCTCAATTGATTCTTTGTGAGAGAAAAAAAGGATAAACCATAGTAGTTACAAAATTGACTAATATGATTCTTGTTGGTTAGTGATTCCAGGTACAATTCCTATGTATGCAAACTTAAGTGATAGAGCAAAAGAAACTATACTCATTTTTATCCTAGATGATCATATTCCCAAGAATTTTGGCATATAATGGTAAACTTCTGTTTCCTATTAGTTTTTCATAACTGAAGGGCTTTTTTTCTAGTAAATAATAACAACATAAAAGAAATAATTTGGATTTACCTATTCTGACAATATAGCATTATGGTATGATAAAGTGAAATATTCAGAGCATAGCGTATTTTATCATATATGCCTTGGCTATGTACTTGAACCAAATATCCAGCAATAAATTAGTACTAAACTTCTTTGTCAAAATCAATTACCAAGTACTTTCTAAATGTAGCATGCTCTTACTGGTATTTTTAAAATTTATAATTTTGTTATAAAATGTGGAAAAATATCACATTTTGCATAAATATGGTTGTATTAAATGTAATAAAACAGGGTAGTTCTGTATAATCTTTTTTTATTATATTTGCTATATTTTATTAAATATGCTTTGTCAAGCAGATATTTTGATGTAATGAAGGAATCTAATTAAAAAACAAGGTTTGCCATTGAGATATTTTAGGTCTTTAGAAAGAAGGTAGGAGGCTAGATTGCTGGATACCAAACAATAAAAGACTCTTAGAATTAGTAGAATAATAGTCTCTGAGAGAGAGAGAAAGAGAGAGACAGAAACACACACCCAAAGAAAGAGACAGACACACAGAGAGAAGACAGAGACAGAGTAAGAGAGAGAAAGACTCTTAGAATTAGTAATTTGATCAAAAATAGGCAGATAGGATGTTAAGACAGTTGAGTTTTAGCTACTTCACAGAGTATTTTGAAAATGTATCACAAGATAATAAAGGACAGTAACTAAAAAATTGTTTTAGACCTGAGATCAAAGTGATCACTTAATCCAAACTCCTCATTTTACAGACAAGACAACTCAGGCTCCAAGCACTTGTGACTTCCTCATGGGAGTAATTTGAAGCACCGGGATTTGAACCCATAAAAATCTAAAGCCTATGTGCTTACCTCATGCTTGCTCTTGAAAGTAGATACTTTAAAAAGAATTATCTGTTGTTTTTAATTAAGAGAATTATGGCGGGGAATGGAAGAAGTGAATATCTTCTTTTTGGCTGAGTTAAATTGTTAATGAACCTCTTTCATGCAAGGCACTATGGAAGGTACTGAAAACCTAGCATCAGCCATTTCTGATTTTTACTCTATTCATAAGGTACATTGACTCATTCATAATCATTTTTGAAGTACAAAGAATTAGATGGCAACACCAAAGCTACATTATATATCCATTAGCCATTTGTTTAAGACTATCCTTTTTGAAAAGATAATAACCTTAACCTAAAGTTAGCTTTCCAGAGATTACTGGAAAGGTATAATGAATGGATGGAATTCTTTTATTTCCCCTAATCATTTGGAAAGTTGACAGTTTTAAGGGCAATTGAAATGCCTTCAATAATAGAAAAAAACCTAAATTTAAGATGCTGCACCCAACTTCCTATAAATCCATATTTTCAGTTGCTGGGAGATAAAATTGGAAAAGTCAGTATGCGAGATAACTTTCATGGCTTAGTTGCTGAATTGCATCAGAGAAAGTTTTTACACAGGACTTCTTATTTAAATAAGGTAGTGGGTTTAGAACCAAAAAGAAAAAAGATAAAGATAATTGAAGTAAAATAAAAACATTATGGGAGTCTTGTCTGTACTGACATGTAAATATCTAAATAGAAAATGTATAGTAATCCTTCAATTGATCCAAGAGTAAAATAAGACAATATTTAAAGGTTAAAATTTTGCATTTAATTTCCAATTTGTTCTTATTAAAAGAATGAAAAAATAATTTGCTGAATAAATGATAATGACTTCATTTTTAGCTGAAATATCCAAATGAAAATGAAGAAATTTTGCTATTTAGATCCATCATAGATGTGAATCTACCAAAATTTTTGTCCCATGATCTACCACTTTTTGAGGTAAGAATATTAATTTATATAACACCAAAATTCTTATAATAGTACATTTATCAAGTACTTCAATGTGTCAAACTCTGTATTAGATATTTTACAAAATAAATGAAAATATTTGCTCTCTAAAATCACTTAAACAAAAAAGTATCTGTTTTATTTAATGACTTGGTTCAGAGAAAAGTCAACAATTTAGGTCATTTATGAATTTAATAATTTCATTTTCTGATTTTGGTGCATAATTTTGGCGGTGTTTAATAATATAGTCTTAAAAACTGTATTTAAGATTGAGATTCAGCTATAGTTCAATACAAAGGAAAAATATACTAAAATAAAAGTTTAAATTGTTTTTATTTCCTTAGATAAAAGTAATGGGAATTTGTAAGAATGTGTAAGATAAAATCAGGTTTAATAGTTTTGATGTTTAGACCTTGGAAAATTGACTAAAGATGTCAGAATGATAAAAGTTTTTTTAAAAATGTTACTTTCCCTCATCCTCCAGTTTCACTAGGAAGAATTAAGGAGAGACAGATAGAGACAGACAGACAGAGAGACAAAGACAGACAGACAGACACAGAGAGAGACAGAGACAGAGACAGAGAGACAGACAGACACAGACACAGAGAGAGACAGAGAGACAGAGAGAGACAGAGAGAGAGAGACATAGAGAGAGAGAGAGACACAGAGAGAGAGACAGAGAGAGAGAGAGAGAGAGAGAGAGAGAGAGAGAGAGAGAGAGAGAGAGAGAGAGAGAGAGATCAGCCTTTTCCAGATACTTATATTTTAGGCAGAGGTAAAGCTAAAATAAGGTAGTCAGGTTTTGGGATCCCACTTTTCTTTCCATCAAGGTAAATTGCCTCATACCTGGCTTGAGGACTTGCAGCACAACAAGGCTTGGGGCTAGCATGGGAACTCAATAGCAATGATAGAACCGACAAACTCCACTAAACTAAGCACTTAACATATCTCATTTGATACTGGCAACAACTTTGGAGAGGAAGTTGCTATTATTATCCACATTTTACAGGGGAAGAAATAGAGGCAAACAAGATAAGAGACTTGTACAGGGTCATAAATTTAATAAGTATCTGACTCTGAATTTAAACTCAGGTCAGCAACTTGCCTCCTATCAGATACTTTCTTAGCAACTTCCTCTTTTCATTCTTAAATGTTAACATCCAGGGACACAGTTCATAGATAGAGCATTGGTCCTGGAGTCAGGAGGACCTGAGTTCGAAATCCAGCCTCAGGCACTTAATACTTCCTAGCTGTGTGATCCTGGGCAAGTCACTTAACCCCAATTGCGAAAGAAAGAAAGAAAGAAAGAAAGAAAGAAAGAAAGAAAGGAAGGAAGGAAGGAAGGAAGGAAGGAAAGAAGAAAGGAAAGGAAGAAAAGAAAGAAAGAAAGAAAAAAAAGAAAGAAAGAAAAAGTTAATTCCTGTTTAGATTCTTGATACCTTCACTTATAAAAATATATAATAAGAGAAGACTTCAGTTCAAGACCACCTCAAATACTTACTAGCTATGTGATCCTGGACAAGTCACTTAACTACTACTTTGTGTTTACTCTTACCTCAGCTGTAAAATATGTGAGTAATAGTGGCACCCACTCTATAGGGTTATTGTGAGAATAGAATGAGATAATAATTTTAAAATAGTTAGTGGAATACCTGGCACATGGTAGAAACTAAATCAATGCTTATTCCTTTTTCTTCTCCCCTGAAAAAATTCCAAGTCATTCTCTTTCTCTTCCCCAGTAAGTTCACTATTTGTCTCTGTCCTCTCCACCTTAATCTCTTTCCCTATTTAACAGTTTGTCTTCTATATTCCTTATCCTTTTCAGTCCTTTTGATCTATGTCTCTACTTTTCCTCATCTTATATTTTGTCTCATTATACTGTCTATATTTAAAACTTAAGACACCAGAATTCTAGTCTCTTTTCTGTGTGTAGAGAACTATCCAAAGAATATGTGAGGAACTATCTGTGTCTAGGAGAGCATCTCCATTATGAAGTGGATCAGAACAAGAAGTACACCTTAAAACCCATATCAAAGGAACTTTTCTTGACAGTGCAATCAATGAGTTTCTCAGTAGAAGTGAGGCTCAAGCATCTGTTTATTGCAGATTCCAAATCCCAGGAATATCAGGCCATTAAATAGAACATCATGTATCTGATACTTCCTCAGACCTCAAGGATCTATGATTTCATTCGTATGGGTACTCCTTCCAGTGATGCAGATTGCAACCTTCTGTGATTTACTATATAATCTTTGTGATTTATTGTAGAGGAGAAAAATCTTTGTCCTGTTGTCAATCTGATAATGACCCAAAATTTGGCTAGGTACTTCCTAGATAATAGGCATTATATAAATCCTGTCACTGATCTCTGGCTAGCCTTTCAAAAAGTACAAAAACTATAGGTTTTCTCATGGGTCCTCAAGAGACTATGACATCAGGGAGATGATACCATGACATGCAAGTAAATTGGAATTAAGTGAGGGAGGGCTGTGCAAGGTCACCTGTCTCACTCTGTCCTCCATAACTATCTGGATCCAGTGGCCAAATATAGATTAACTGGAGAAGTCCTTGTATGAAATGGAAAACTTTGGCCTTTTTAAGCTTTGTTATTTGGGGGGAGAAGGGAGATTCCAAGCTTAACACTTCCCCTACCTAATACTAGTTCTATAATGAACATAGAGAATAACAAAGAAACCCATTTATACAAATCAAAGTAGAACAGAAATCAGAGAAGGTATACACAGCAGAATATACACCACAGAACACAAAGTGAAACCTCTTTCATTGGGAGCAATATAATTTAACTCAACTGAGAGAGTACTTGAAAATATATAAGGGGAAGTTCCCTGAAATCTCCCAATTCAGGGAATATGGTAGAGATTATCTGCTCCTCTCATGGCTTTCTTCCCACAGTCTTTTCTTTCAGTAACTTGAAGTAGTATTGGCAAATTGTCCATTTTCTACCTTGAAGCTCAAAGAAGACTTTCATTTGTATGGGTCCTGAAGGGAAACTCCTGTTTGAAGAGTTCCCAAGCTGATAACTTAAGCTGTCACTTCTCACTAGCTCTATTCCTTCCTTGTCAGGCCAGCCAGAGCCTTCATTTCCACTAATGAGAGAGTCCCATACCAAAGGGCTTGGGGACAGGGGTTATACTAGTAAGTCTAGAATGCAGATTCATATTATTTTGGCATTGAATACTAAAAAAATTTTTTTAAATGTTTCAGGACAAAATTAATCATATTTTGCATATAAATCTAAGTAATACTAGTCAAATCACCTTTGTTGATTTAAAATTATTAGTTCTCTGAATGATCTTAATTATAATTATTTTTTAAAAATATATCAGCACACCTAGATTTTCACTTGTCCATTTGTTTTCATGTACACATTTGCATGTATGTATTTTAAATTAGATAATATGATGCTATCATATTATTTAAATAATGTTAAAATTCTGTTATATCTCATGAGTTTAAATGTTTCATCTATGTTAGATATTAGAACTGGCAAAATTTTAGTATCTTTGTGTTGGACAAAATATAATAAATATACACATTGGAATATTCCCATGGCAGGGGATTACTTCAGATTTGTTTCCTGGAGTGAAGTTGCCTAAACCAGATTACAATGATTTAATGACAGCTATTAAAGATAATTGTGAGGATATGAATTTGCAAATGACCAAATTCTTTTATGAGAAGATTCTACAAGTATTTGAAATGATGATTGTACGCCATGGTTTTATGATTGTTGGAGAGCCATTTGGAGGAAAAACAAGTGCATATCGAGTTTTAGCTGGTGCCTTGAATGACATATGTGAAAAGGTAAGCAGTTCATGAGATTTTTTTTAATGCAAGTGTTTTGTGATTATAGACATGTATTAGTGAAACAAAGATAACATTGCAAATTTTGGTAGAATCTCTATATGTTCAGTACTTCAGTCAGTATTTCATTTTTTTAGTATGTATTAATTTGGTATAGAAGAAGATAAGATGCATTTCTCTAAAACCTTATAATGTAGTTTAGGGATACAAGACACACAAACATAAAGCTAATACTAGACTCACATGTGAGGGTCAAATATGATTATTGTTGTTAAGTTATTCAGTTGTGTCTGACTCATGACCCCTTGAGTTTTTCTTGGCAAAAATGCTGGAGAGGATTGCCATTTCTTCTCCTTTTACT
The DNA here is from genome assembly GCF_902635505.1 of Sarcophilus harrisii. Taxonomy (NCBI): domain Eukaryota; kingdom Metazoa; phylum Chordata; class Mammalia; order Dasyuromorphia; family Dasyuridae; genus Sarcophilus; species Sarcophilus harrisii. Next base: position 370,908,251 of record NC_045428.1, read on the forward strand.
ATTGAGTTGAACTCAAGTCTTTCAAATTCCCGGCCCAGCAATCTGTTTATTAGCTGCCCCAAATGAATCATATGGACAATTAAATTCTATAGAAATATATATAAGAAGAAAATCATTGTAAGAAAGGCATTGTAATGGTGACAGAACAAAACTTGAAATAAGTTCTTAAGGATGGTACAATTTGAATTATTGAATAAGAAGATGGGTATAATGAGACAATAATTCTAATAACTGACTAATATGTAATACTTTATTTTTTCTTTTCTTCTTAAAATTTATTTTTTATAAAAAACAGAATAAAAAAGGGGGGCAGCTAGGTAGCATAGTGGATAGAGCACTTGCCCTGAAGTCAGGAGGACCTGAATTCAGATCTGGTCTCAGACACTTAACACTTCCTAGCTGTGTGACCCTGGGCAAATAACTTAATTCCAATTCCCTCAGAAAAAAAAAAAAAAACACAATAAAAAATTGAAAACGAATACAAAACAAAAAAAAAAAAAACCCAGAACATTATCTGGCAAACATCAGAGAGGATTAAAGATATATTATAATAAATTATCAGATCAAGAAAGGATATGTAATAGAAGAAATTATATTCACGAGTGTCTCTTTTCTTTTTAAAATTTTTTTATATAATTTTTTTATTTTTTTGTTTTGTTTTGTTTTTTATTTTTTTTTTTTGAGCATCTATCTTTTAGTCTCTGCTGTATACTTTTTTTATTTTATTCTTTTGTCCCTCTTTCATCATCCATCCCTGCCTTCCCTAAGCAGGCTATGGTTAAGCAAGGTTATATTTATTTATACATATATAAATACACACACACACACACACACACACACACACACATACATACACATACACACACATGCACTCGTTCCCCCACCTCCCCAATATACACACATACCCACATATGTTTCCTCTCTTGCTAACACTTTGCTTTAATTCTGCTCCTTAACTTGCCTTGCTATTACTTAACTTCCCCCCACCCATGGATTCTTTCCCTTGTCTTTTTCCCTCATTTTTTGCTTTCCTCTCACTCCAACCCTCCCCGCCCTATTTCTTTATAGGTTTCAGAGGATATTATGCCCTTTAAGTATATATGTAATGTTGCCTATTGAACCCATTCCCAATGTGAGTAGGTTTTTAGAACTATGAGCCTTCTTCCACTCTCTAATGCCTCTGTGTCTATTTTTCCTCTGTACCTCATTTTTTATAGCATAATTACTATTTTTACCTTAACTCTGCCCCAATCTTTCTTTTGAACTACTCAGTTGCTAGTGTCAATCTTAAACATATGGTAAATTTGTAAAAAAAATTTGTCCATGATCTTTGAAATTGGCTGCTTTATGTTAAATTTTCTATTGAGTTTGGTTTAGTTGAAAGTCCTGAAAATCTGCAAGTTCTCTGAATGTTCCTTTTTTTTTATTCAGTATTATTGATTTTCTGGATATGATATTTTTGGCAACAGGCCTAATTCTTTTGATTACTGGTATATGTTATTCCAGGACCTATGGCTTTTTAATTGTGGTTGCTGATAAGTCCAGTACAATTTTAATTGTAGCTCCATCATATTTGAATTGTTTTTTTTTCTTGTTTCTTGCAAAATTTTCTTTTTGATCTGGGGATTTTGAAATTTGACAATAATATTCCTATGTATTTTCCATAAAGGATCTCTTTAACATGGTAATCGGTGAATTTTTTTCTATTTCCACTTTTCCCACATGTTCCATCACTCCAACATAGTTGTCTTGTTTTATTTCTTGCATTGTTGTGTCAAGGTTCTTTTTTTGGTCATAGTTTTCATGTAGTCCAATTATTCTTATATTTTCTCTTCTTGATATGTTCTTTTGATCTGTTGCTTTTCTTATAAGATGTTTTGCATTCTATTATATTTTTTCATTTTTTAATATTCTTTTTTGTTATTTCTTGGTCCCTTATAGCTTTCCTGGCTTCCCCTTTTCAATTTTGAAATTGTTATTTTGTCTTTAAGACTCTGTATCTCCTTTTCTAGTTGGTTAAATTTTTTTTTTCATAATCTTGTTTTTCTTGGATGACTTTTAGTTTTTTAGATTTTTTTTTGTTTGTTTTTCTGCATTGTCTTTCATTTGATTTTTAAATTCTTTTTTGAGTTCTAATGTAAATTCTCTCTGGGCAGGGATCCATTTAATGTTACTCTTTAGAGTATAAGAAACTTTTTTTACTTCAGTGTTCTCCTCTAAAATGAACCCTGGTCTTTCCTATTCCCATAATAAGTTATATGGTTGGGTTCTTTCTTTGCCCATTTATATTTTTTTTAATGAGAGGTATTAGTGTAAACACCTCTAATCATGGAGTGGAGAGTGCCTCTAGCTTCACTTCAGCTCTCCCTTTTGATCTGGAACCCAAACCAAGAGCTCCTCGCTCCTGCAAGTGCCTGTAGCCAGCAATGTCCCTGTCCCACTGCTTCTGCCCTCACCATGTATGCTGGTTCCTTCCCTCCCAAAGCCATGTCTCTGCAGCACAGCTGATTCTGACATTCCTAATCAGCAGAGAAACTCTCAGTTTTCCCCTACCCAGATCCCTGACTCCTTACAGTCTGGGAAGTGAAAATTCCTGTGGTATAGCTCTATTGATTAGGTACTTAAAATTAAATTGGAAGAAAAGAATATTTACCATAAGGCATGATAACCTGAGGCTTTGAGATAATTGTTAATATATTCTTAGAACATAATATTTGGAAAACACTGTTTTTCTGTATTTGTATATTTTATATTTGTTTCCTGTTTTATGTTGACCTAACTTGATACCCTTAAAAAGCTTCTTGGACAGTTATGTATTAAGTGAGTGGTCAAGGATGGTAAGATGGGAGGAATCTACAAAAAAGCATTAGCAGTATTTTTAACTGTCATGCTATTCTATTCATTAAGCTTAAATTTCATTGTGTAGTTTATTAGATCCTTTAAATTGGAATTGTAACCTTGTTATACCTCTTTAATTTTATACTTGTAAAGCTGATTTAAAAAACCTCAAGTATAGAAATTTATATTTTCCTTTTATTAAATTTTATCTTACTTCCCTTGGCTCTAATCTACAATGGGAAAAACCCACTCTTTTCTGGTTATTTATGCCACTCCAGCCTGAGCATGCAGACTGTTATTTCAGAGCATATGGCTGAATGCATTTTTTGGAGGGCAGCTCATTGTAAGACTCAGCATCCTAAGTAATGCTATCTCAACAGTGTCTGGCCATATGGTCCTTCACTCCTGATGTTGAGAGATTTTTTTCCTACTCCATAACTGAGCCAGCTGCCATTGACCCAAGGGATGTATATACTTTGGGCAGGATCCCTTCATGGGTCTCAATTAATCCTGGGGGACTAGAGGAAATTAGCACCTAATTAGTTGTCACCAGAAAGTTCATTCTAAACTCTGGTTCATGAACAAGTCACTCCTTATACTCCTTTCTGAGATAAGATAATTCTATAGAAGGAAAAGTATAAGCCATAAATGCCAGTTTTCATAAGTCTTAACATACCACCATCTTTAGTTTAATGTACTACTTTCTATCACTTGAGGAAAATACAGTATAGAGTTATTCCTATATAGTCTATACATAACAAGCTTTTTTTTTTCCATTAAGGGCTTGATGGAAGAAAACAAAGTTCAAATTACTGTAATAAATCCCAAGGCAATAACTATGGGTCAATTATATGGACAGTTTGACTTAGTATCTCATGAATGGTCAGATGGTATCCTAGCAGTTAGCTTTAGAGCATTTGCTTCTTCACAGGTAAGTATATATATATATATTTGACCTTTGTAATGTAATTAAGGCCATGATGTTGTTTTGAAAAACTATTTTTTGTGTGATTTTTTTTCAATTTTCCAGTCATTTTAAAAACTTGCATGTATAATTTGTAATGTTCCTTTAGAACAGATTAGCAATTCAGAGCCTAACTTTTCTGAGCATAAGTCACAGAAATGGGCATTTTTCAGGCTGTTGGGGAAACTGCCATTGTGTATGTAATTGGTGGGATGTTTTTTTCAAAAATTAAACTCAGTACAATATGCCTATATCCCTTTAGAGTGTCTCTCACAACCCATAGGAGCATATTCATCAGTGGGATCCCCTCCCACAACCATAGCAAGGACTTCTTCTCAATCATTTTCCCCTCCTCCTCACCAATTCCCTAGCAGATTCATCTTTTTCTGAAAGAATACAGAGGTTTCTAATGTTCTATTAATCTAGGACTCTTATGAGGCTAAATTTAGAAGTTGGGTTTCTTTAAGTGTCAGGAGAGTGCTCTGTAAGAAGCATATAGTGGAGAAAACATGGATTTTAGCATTGATAATGCCAGAAATTATCAATGGAATAGAATTGGAAAGGATTAAGGAACTATCTGAGCAACAGGTAACTCAGGACTTAGATAACATAATTTCTATAGAAAGACATTCTACTGCCCTGCTCAGATGCTTATGTCTTTTCCTTTGAAATTACCTTACATTTACTCTACATATATTTTGTACGTATCTAGTTTTTACATGTTGTCTCCTTCATTAAATTGTCTTGAGGGCTGGACAATGAGTGTTTTTTTTTTTTTTTGTTTGCTTGTTTTGTTTTTTGCTTTTTTTTGTATACCCAGTGCTTGGGATAGTGTAAAGAACATAATATACATTAAATAAATGCTGGTTTATTGACTGGCTTTAAGCTGCAAGTACAGAAAAGACTTCATGGAGGAGATGATCCCTGAATTGAACCTTGAATGAGAAAGATTTTAGCAGATTTGGAGGTGAGAAGATGTCCCAGGAATTGGGAATTGCCTATCTGAATGTGTGAAGATGGGATTGTATAGATCAGAAACAGGAGTTGTTCAACCCACTTTGGCTGGAATGCATAGCATTGTGTTTGAAGGTGAATATTAGGAAGAAGGACAGATAAAAAAGAGAACGGCTGCAACAATGCTGGTTCATCACCTCTATAACGAAAAATCCATACTGGTTGATGACATGCTTCATATGCAAAGTCAGCATCACTAGGATCAAATGGCAAAATTCCTATTATTGACTCTCTTGACCCCTAGAGTTCTGATCATTCTAATTTTAGGAAGTATTCCTGTATCTTTAAAAAAAAATTTAACAGCCTATTGATCTTGTTTTTTATAATATCTTACTTTCTAGAGTAATTTTTGAAAAGATAATAGAGAACAGTTCACTCTATGCATATTTGTTTGAATATTCAAATGCTTAAAGGGAAAGAAGGAAAAATGGTTTTAATAGAGAACTATTGATTCATGAACTGGCAAACCATGCAAATGAGAATTCCCTTACTGTTTGGCTTTAGTACCAGATTTATTCTTCTAATCTTAAAGCACCATAAAGAATTCTACAGATATGAGATCAAGAGAATATTGGCAATGATTAAATTTTAGCAACTTTAATTTGAGAAAAGATGCTATTCATCTTGATAAATTAATACCACAGATAGATTTATGTTATAAGTATCTATTGTAAATTGGGTAAGAGGGTACATAGACAATTTTCTATTAAATTAACTTTCAAGATGATATTGCTTTTGATTGTCGTGAACAAGTTTATAACTTTTCTTAATTATTGGTTATGTTTTTCCTTTCCCTTTATCCCAAATTTGTAATATAGTCTCCAGATAGGAAATGGTTGATTTTTGACGGGCCTGTAGATGCAGTTTGGATTGAGAATATGAACACTGTTTTGGATGATAATAAAAAACTTTGTCTTATGAGTGGAGAGATCATCCAAATGTCACCACAAATGAGCCTAATTTTTGAACCAATGGATTTGGAAGTGGCTTCACCTGCTACAGTAAGTTCTTCAATTTTTAAAATATGTTTATAGAGTATGAAATTTTCAATTTAATGTGATAATTCACTAATGTCTTTTAAATATAAAATAATAGTGTAACCAACAAATTATTTCCTGTAAGGAAATTTTTTCTTGACAAAGACTATATTAAAATGAACAAAAAATGATCAAAGACTCAAAAATTATTTCCTTCTCACCTACTTTTAATTATGTTGGAAGTCTTACGTTAAAAATTCAGACTAAAATTGTCTTTAGAATATTTTTTAAAAATGTTTTCATGTGTCATAGATAATGTGTGTTATGCAATATGTATATGAGCTCATTCCTTTCATAAATGTCATCTTGAAGATAATATCTTCTCTCTATCTTCCCCAATAGGTTTCCAGATGTGGCATGATTTATATGGAGCCTCACATGTTAGGCTGGAGACCATTGATGTTATCTTGGTTAAATGTTTTACCTCCTGGGATTACTGCTATTCAGAAAGAATTTTTAATAGGCTTATTTGATAGAATAATCCCAGTTGCTGTTGAATTTATTAGAAAACATACAAAGGTAGGAAAATGGGAATTTCTAAGAATTTTTTAAAGGAAAAATTGAAGTTATTATAAAAAACTTTTTTCCCAGTTAGCAGTTTCCCTCCATGCCCTGGATACATACGCAAATATTTTTTCAATTTCATGTAATCAAAATTATTTTTTTTGTAATTGCCTCAGTTTTTGATTTGGTTAAGAATACCTTCCCTAAAATATATTTAAAAAGGATTGTACATATTTTACCTATATTAGATTGCTTAATGACTCAGGAAGGGAGAAGGGAAGGAAGTAGAAAAATTTGGAACATAAAATGAATATTGGAAACTATCTTTATGTGTATGTGGAAAAATAAAATACTCTTGAGGAAAAATAAAGAGAATACATTCCCTGTCTATTGTGAATGTATGAATATGGATGTGAATGTAGCTTTAAATTTCCTAAAAGTAGGTTCTGATTAATTTATTATATTGACATAATCTTACCAGCAGGATTTTATATTTTAAAATATAATTGCTTTCCCTGAAGACTTTAAGTGTATAATGGTTGGGTTGGGGAGTGTGGTTTGTTTTCTTGCAAAATAAAATTGAAATGAATGTTATATTGGATTACTACTTAAACTGAATATGGTGCATGTTTGATGCCAAATTAAATACTTTTATTGGTTTTGTCTTTTTGATTTTAAGGAATTGACTCCTACATCAGATACAAATTTAGTTAAGTCTTTAATGAATCTAATGGATTGCCTATTGGATGACTTTGCAGATGAAGCCAAAGTTAAGGGCAAAGGTGATAGTGAAGTTTATTCTTTGCTTGAGGTAAGGGCAATTATTTTTAGCAACCTATCAATCAAAAAATGAAATTCCATATCTTCTTAATTTATCCATTTAACAATCTGCTTTCTTCTGAATGTTGAAATTGAGTGATAGGATAGCTATTGAAGTTGAATGGTCATGAAGAGCATAAGAGGTGAAGACTAGAAACAACAGTATACCAGAGTGCTTCTATTGTTGCAATAGTTTATACTCTTCCTTTGTTTTTTTTTCTTAAATGATAAATATTTAAAAATAATATTTGTAGTATTAATGAAACATTTAAAGTATTTCTCTCAATTTATTTTTTACCAATATAGGGTATGTTTCTGTTTGCATTGACCTGGTCTGTTGGAGCTAGTTGTAAAGAGGACGACCGGTTGAGATTTGATAAAATTGTTAGAGAAGTAATGGATGGCCCAATTTCAGATGAGACTAGAAACAGATACAAATTGCTGAGTGGTACTGAAAAGATCATTGTAAAACCCATAACTGTACCATTTCCTGATGAAGGAACAATTTATGAATATCAGTTCATCAGTCAGGTGAGATTTCTGAAAGAAATGTTAACTTATTTTTCTGAAAATGATATAGTATGATAATGACCACGTTAAACACTTCTGTCAAGATTTGCATATTTGTTCTATTTAACTTTAGCAGATGTATTGCAATCTTGTACAATTTTCAAAATTAAAAAAAATGCAATGTAATAATTATAATTATTATAGAGTGTTGGCACCTTGGCCAAAAGGTGGCCATGGGCAAAAACTATGTTAGCTATTTCCTTTTAGTTATATAACCATCATCATCATTTTGCCTTCAATGGTATTTCATAATTTACAAAACACTTTCAAATGTATTTTCATTTGATTCTTATAACTATTATGAGATTATCAGGACAGTTATTATTATTCTCATTTCACAAATAAGGAGAGATTAAATGTTTTATTGGAAGTCATAAATATAATATATAATAAAGATGGGCCTGGCATTCAGATCTTCTGCATGCAATCTAGTATTGTTTCCACTATGCCATAGTGCCTATTTATGTGCATCAATAGGAAAATTTTGCAACTTTTTTTACGTGGAAATTCTCTTTCCTGTAAACAAAAGACAAGTTGATTATTATTTAGTAAAAAGTCTTGTGATTTGAACCCTGGTCCTCCTGACTCCAAATCTAGCACTCTTATCTGCTGTGCCAGGCTACTTCTTACACATCTTCTATTTATATAATGACAAAAAAAGTATTGAGAAAAATAAAGGAAAACATTATTATTATTATTATTATTTTCTGAATCTGCCCCAAAGGACATCTCACTAAAGCAAGTAAAACACACTAACATAATGTTACTTAATCAGAGATTTTCACTTAAAATCATAGTGATATTTTGTTATTGGGACATACACATGTTTTAAAATTATAAGGCAATTATTCATAAGGTCTTTGCTCATTTCTTTATATCTTTAGGAGTTAAAAATAAGCCAGAGCCCAAACCTCATTTAATCTGATTATTGGGACCACATTTCAAGTTAAAATTTCCTATTTTTGAACTTCTTTATGTTACTGTTTGTAGGCAAGTTTTGATTTAATAATAGAATACTGTTAGAAACTTTTATTTCTATGAATTTTAAGTTTATAAGTATACTTTCATGCAATAAATTTTCAGTCTTGAGGCTCATTGATCTGACTCCAACTAAACTGGCATAATAAAACCTTGTGATTAATCTCTGTTACTCAGATAATCAGAGCTGATAATAAAGCTAATTTCAAAAGCAACATAATTTGTACCATTATACTGTCCTTAGAGTATGTAAGTGGAAAATTATATGATTGGCCCATACCTACTTAATGAAATTCCACATCTGCTTAACCAATTGGTAAATTCAAGTTTCTCAATAAGATGGATTTGGCTAAGATTAGGAATTTCCTGATATTTTAAGTGATTTTCTAGCTTTTTTTTTTTCTAACTTTTTTCCTCTTGCTTTATATAAAACTATTGTTTGTTTTTCTTCATTGAATTTTTAAAATTTAAAATCTGCTTATTTTAAGGATCAAGCAAATATGAAAACACCTGATCCTTTTTCCTTTATAATGTTGAGCAGAGCCTCTCTTTTAAAAATACTTTCCTAACATGCAATATTTGACTATTTGTGAAAAACAGGGAATAGGACGATGGGAAGCATGGGTAGAGAGACTAGAATCAGCTCCTCCTATTTCTCGAGATATGATGTTTAATGAAATCATTGTGCCTACTCTGGACACGATTAGATATACTACATTAATGGAATTGTTGACCACACATCAGAAACCTTCAGTATTTGTGGGACCAACAGGAACTGGGAAGAGTATCTACATCATTGTAAGTATCTACATCATTGTATTAGAAAAGTTTTTACTTTAAAATTAATAGTCTGATCTTCAAAATAATAACAAAAGCTATCTGGATGAATTAGATGTGTGCATATGTATCATTGGACATGAAATATTTTTGTGCTTTTACCAAGGAGAATGTTGGGTAAGTAGTTGTAAATTTTGATAACTACTAAAAGGTTGGTGATCTATTATTGACTAATTGAGTGAGTTATTTTCTATCACTAATCAACAACCTCAATTACATAGGAGTATATCTCCCTTGAACTGTTTTTTAAATTAAATGATATTTTGTGTCAATTTTATTATGTACAAGATGTGACAATAATGTAATGCAAACAAATTTTATGACTTTTTTGTAGAAATACTAATAATAGGTAACATTTATGTAGCACCTACTATGTGTCAAGCACTGTGCTAGGCATTTTACAAACATCTTATATGTTCTTTACAACTCTGAGACACGTAGGTGCTCTTATAACCCCCATTTTACAGAGAAGGAAACTGCAATAAACTGAAGTTAAGTAACTTGACCAGGGTTACATAGCATTAAGGAAGGTTAATCAGTTCCCTGAACTTGGTTTTTTTTTTTTTTAAGTTGTTATATATTCCTGAAAACACTGAACCAGAATATATAAGGAATTATAAATGTGTAAATGATGATGGTCCACCTTGACTTGACATAATATGCTCTTTGTATCCTAAGTGGGACTCCCTGTGTGTCTTTGGCAGTCAAGACAGATGCTAATCAATACAGATGGGACCCTTGTAAATAAGCATATCATCATATATTCATAGCAGTTCCCAAAGAAAAGAATGTGACTTTTGCTCCTTTTCCTATCTTTATTGCACCTTTCTCCCCCATCCCCCCCCAATGCCATACCCTTTTAGATAAGGATTTGTGTTTCTTCCTTCTTCCTTTATCCTATTGTCATAAATATGAACACTTCTTCATGGATTGTGAACTCTTTGGATTTCATGTGTGTGTTCATTTCTCTTGTAATAACCTAATTTTCACATAATTTCACTTCACTCATGAAGTTGTGATTCTATGTTAACACTAGTTACCAAGTATCTTGAGGCTAGAATTGAATTTAGTTCTTCCTAACTCCAGGAAGCTCCTCCAAACTGGCTCTTAATAGCTGAGCTACTTTATTATCTCACTCCTTCTCCTAACTGTCCTGTTTTCAATAACAGTTGCATCGTTCTCCCTTTCATCTAGTTTCAAAACTTAAAATTTCTGTTAAAACTTCTACTACCATAAACCTTTATTGGTTTTATTGTAGTTTCCAAAGGGATTATCCTACCTACAATTTCTCCTCTATCTTAAAGCTGTTAATTATTTTATTTATTATTATTTATCAGCTTATTTTGATCTGGCCATTCTCTTTTTCTTGACTATCTATTGTTTATCATATTAAGTTCAAATTTCTTTATTTGGCATTCAAAACCCCCTGTAATATTTTCTTATTTTAGCTTCCATTCACTTTACCTACTATTTCTACAGATACCCCACATAACCGCCAAAAAAAAAAAAAATGGCCTAGTTTCTAACAGTACAATGGAAGTCATTGGACTTGAGATCAAATTCTTGCTCTGCTACTTCTACCTTATTGATTTTGATCAAGTCACTTATCCCTTTTGGGTAAAATGAGAGTTGGTCTAGATGCTTTATAGTTGCTTCCCTAAAGTTATGATCTTATGATTCAAAACCTGCTCCCATGCTCTCTTATCTCTACATATTTGCTCATTTCATATCCCCTTTCACCTAGAATGCCCTCTTCCTTTCTTTTTTATATCAATTTTATCCTTCAAATGTTACATCTTTCAAATGAGTTCTTCCTATTCTTAAAGTTCTAGAGCAGGAATTCTTAACCTGGCATCCACAGACCCCACAGGGCATATGAATAGATTTCAGAGGGTCTTTGAACGTGAATGGAAAAAAATTACATTTTTATCTCAATCTAATTAGTAACCTTTGTAATTCTATGCATTTTATTTTATGCATTTGAAAATATTATTCTTAGAAGGATTACCAAAGCATCTGTAACATAAGAAGAAAAGGTTAAGAACCCCACTCCTCTAGCATTTTATAGGAGTCATCATCAAGGTTCTTTTATATTATGGCTATTTAGGTACTTATTATATCTTCATAATTTAGCTTATATCCTGTAAAAGCTTATATCCTTGATTGTATTTTATTCTTCTTTGTGCCTCCCACAGCAGTAGTACACAAGATAGATATTCAATGAACATTTGTTGGATTGAATTATATGTAACTGAGATTGAGTAGGAGGCAAGATATGGGACATTTTATTTCCTTTCATCATCAATGAAGCTATTACCATATATTATTTCTTTGTCCAAACTCATCCCTTCTGGATAGCAAACTCCCATCTTATTTATTCTCCCAGTCCCAGTGATAGTGAATCTGCAGCTACCTAATCTCCCTGCTTCCAACTCAAGCTTCTTATTCTCTCATTCTTATCAGCCTCTACTCTACCCATCTAGTGACTCACTTCAGTTTTACCTTATCAGTGACAGTATCAAAGGAAAGAAAAGGGCATGTGAAGGTAAAATCAGACCATAGCAAGATTGGATAAGATTGGAAAGAAAGAATTGAGAAGTCAAGGATGACATTTAGATGACAAGTCTGTGAAATTGCTGGTGTCTTTGACAGCAATAGGGACGTTGGGAAGGAGGAGAGTATTTGGGGGGAAAAATCAATTTTTAATGATTTCATTTTGGACATAGTGAGTTTTAAGATGTCTGTGAGATTTCCAGTTTGGGATGTCCAAGAGACAATTGAAGGTGCAACACTTGGAGTAAGTAGAAAGGTTAAGGTTGAATAAGTAAATTGGAGTATAATCAACCTAGAGATGTTAAATAAAGCCATGGGAGATGAGATCACTATTGAAAGAATGGAGAGGAAGAAGAAAATAGGGGCCTGCAATAAAGTCCAGGGGAAGATGAAAATCCAGCAAAGGAGTCTGAAAAGGTGAGTCATCAGATAGGTAAGTGGAGAGCCAAAAAACTAGAGAAGGAGAGGATCAAGGAGAACAGAGTTATCATCATTGTTAGACTATATAGAGAAGTCAAGAATAATGGGACCTGAGAAAAGGTCATTTGATTTAGCAATTAAGAGATCACTGGTAAATTTGGAGAAAGAAGTTTCTGTTTGATGATGAATTTGGAAGCCAAGTGAAGAGAATGAGAGAAAAGGAAATAGCAGCACATATTATAGTCTTTACAAGCAGTTAGGCCACAAATAACATGAAAGATATGGGATGATGGCTTTTAGGGGTTGTGTGGAGCAAATGAAAGTTTTTGAACATGGGAGTTTGAGGACAGTGTCATGTGCTAATTATAATGTATTCAGGAATAATAATACTAATAAAAAATAAAAAATTCAAAATCTGGGAGTCTCTATGTTATAGAGAGGATCAACAAAGTTGATCTGAAAGCTAGAAAGATCTGGCTTCAGATTCCAACTCAGACATATATTAACTCTCTCAGCATAGGCAAGATAGTTAATCTCTTAGTGCTTTAGGAAATTTTCTAATTTGTTAAATTGTAAAAAAAGGTACCAATCTGCTATACTTCTTCATTGTTCCGTTTTCAGTAAGAGAAGTCCTTTTATTTGACCGTTAAATTAATTTCCCTAAATAAATAAAGGCATTCCTGTTTAGTGGCCAAATAAATAGGCTTCAAATAACTTTTTAGTGCTGTGATCACTGGGAAAAGCTATATTTGAAATACATATAAATTAAGTACTGTATGTTATTTGGATACTGCCTCTTTATTTAACTATAACTAAACACATATCCTGAGAGAAGATCAGCAGGATACTTATAGAATCATGCTACTTAAAATAAATCTCTTAGACCTGAATTTTAAGTTCACTTAAGTTCAAACTTCATTATGGAATGTTTTAATAATATTTTAAACACATTCTACTGTGTTCTCAAATATTGTTGTTTATTATTTTGATTCCTAGTCTGTTTCGTGTGTATGTGTGTGTGTGTGTGTGTGTGTGTATGACATAATGCATACAATATGAGACGGCAGGACATAATATGATGAAATATAAATTATATTTATGCCAGTTAAAGATCAATAATTTTAAAAATTTTATTTACCTAAAACTTAAATACAAAAGAAGAAGAAAAAACTAATAAAAAAGAAATAAAGAAAAGGAGGAAAAAAGAGAAAAAGAATATTGTTGGGGGCAGCTAGTGGTGCAGTGGATAAAGCACCATCCCTGAAGCCAGGAGGACCTGAGTTCAAATATAACCTTAGACACTTAATACTTCCTAGCTGTGTGACCCTGGGCAAGTCACTTAACCACAATTGCCTGGGGGGGGGGGAGGGAAATGTCTTTAGTTAACTGTAAAACTAATCATACTATAGCTATTTCAGATTTGTTTAAAGGCTAGAAATAATATTTGAGAGAATACTATTGTATTATGGAAAGCAAACAGAAACAAAATATAAATCAGTCATTAAAAAAAATAAATTTAGCAGTAATACATTAAAGGAATCCTCTCTTAATTCTTAGTTCCTATCTTCTCTTGATGATTATCCTTTTATTCTGTTTTTAGCTTATTTACATAGTTATTTGCCTATTATCTCCCTTCTACTGTGAGCTCCTTAAGGACTGCCTTATGCTTTTCTTTGCAGCCTCACTGCTTATCATATTGCTTAACATGTGTTTTTCAGTCATGTCTGACTTTTTGAGACTCCATTCAGAGTTTTCTTGGCAAAGATAGCGAAGTGGTTTGAAAATAAATATTGACATTTCTTTCTCCAGATCATGAGAAAACTGCCTTAGGTCATACAGCTAGTAAGTGTCTGAGACCAGATCTGAACTCAGGAAGGTGAGACTTCCTGATGCCAGGTCTGGAGTTCTATCTACTATGCCATCTCGCTGGCCCACTTAGCCCATAGTAGGCTCTTAAATTTTTTTTATTAACTAACTGACAAGTAGACTTTTTTACTTTTATTAATATAATGTTTGAGGTGTTTTTCAAATGTGAAAAGTATTCACGTAGAACATTTAAGTGATTGGGTAGATTATATGAATTATATAATATTTTTGGCTTTGTTTTTCCTATTGTTTTCTCTAATGAAGAGTTGGGATTGAAGTGAAAGGGCAAAGAAAGACAGGGAAAGGATAGTAAAATTAAAACCAAAGAAAAGAAAGGAATTTTTTTATATATATAAAGAGAACAGAAAAAATGTTAGATATTAGACCAAATAAGCAGGCAGTCTTGAAGCTATAGGTTTTTCTTCTTATATTCTTAAAAAAAAAAAAAAAAAACTCGATTATAAATGACATACACATCATTTATATATATGTACTTATATACATATGTGTGTATGTATATGTATGCATACACACATATATGCCTATTCTGATTGTTTTAAGTTTAGAATAAAAATTAAAAATATATATTCAAAGCATTTAAAGAATTTTAGCTATTTATAAAAATTATCATATTTGCAAAGGATAACTCAAATCCATTCTCTATCTTTCCCTTATTTTGTTCAATTAACATTATTTAAATATTTCAGTTAAAAATATTTAGTGTTAACTTGAATTTTTAAAAAGTCTCCTCAAAATTTGTCACTTTATTTTATGTGTGTAGGCCTTCTCTTTACCACATTTTACTCAGAGGTATTCTGCTTTTAGAAATCATTCTTCTTGGAATAACGTAAACCAAACATAGTTCATTGCCAATTACAAAAATTGTATTTCACAAGTGCAAATTATTAAACCACTTTTTTTTCCATTGCAAAAGAGAATTACTGAATTGTTTAGCCCTGAACAAACTGATTTCCCAACACACATCTGTTAAAGCAGTCTACAAATAACCGGTAATCTTTTATTAGAAAAAGATGAAGCATTTATTAAGTGCTTAATGTGTTCCAAGAACTGTACTAAGCACTGGAATTACAAAGGAAAACAAAGAGAAAGAACCTTACTTCATCCAGGAGTTTACATTCCAACAGGAGAACACACAAAAGGGAACTGGAAGGTAGAGAAGTCCAGGGAGTCAGTAGTTTTTACTCTGCCATTTTAGGCTAATTTTCATGTATCTTCTGAATTTTTATGAAAGTGTTGAGGTTATAAATATTTTAAACTTATAAGTATTTATAGTAAAGTAAAAATGAGCTTGTTGCTTACAAAAATATCCATATATATATATATATATATATATATACGCACACACACATATGTACACATATCAGCATAATCTATAGGTGATGTAACTTAATTCCTAAAGAATTGGATCTGTATGTTTGAATTTTATTTTTTTAAAAGAATATCCAATTTAAGGTCAACATTTTAGAATTCAATTTATTACCACATAATTTATAATATAATTAAATCTTGCTAAAAGTCATTATGAAATCTCTTATCAGTTGAATTTCAGGCCATGGTAATGATATTTAATCTTGTTTGAAAATGCTTAAATTTATAAATTATAAACATAATATATATTTTTTCCTTTTACAGAATTTTCTTTTAAATAAGCTGAACAAAGACATCTATAAACCTCTGCTAATTAACTTCTCAGCACAGACTACTGCAGCTCAAACTCAGAACATTATCATGTCAAAGTTAGACAAAAGGCGAAAGGGAGTTTTTGGTCCTCCTCTGGGCAAGAAAATGGTAATGAATTCCTTTTCCTACCTGCACATTATTAAATTACTCTTTGTATACTCATTTATCATCAGAACAAGTTTTAAAGGACTATTCTACACAGGTTTTGTATCTTATATTTTGTTTTTAATGAGAAAAATGATAAAAAAAATTGCACTGATCGGAAAATTATGATAATGGAAATTATTATGATGATTAGGATTATTTGTCAATAGAAAATGTATCTGGGAGCAGCTAGCTCAGTGGATAGAACACCAGTCCTGGAGTCAGTTACCTGAGTTCAAATCCGACCTCAGACACTTAAGTGTCTTTTTTGTGCCCAGCAAATCAATCACTTAACCTCAATTGCTTCACAAAAAAAAAAAAAAAAAAAAAAAAAAAAGAGTGTATCTGTTCTAATTAAAATACAATTAATTTTCTAATTCCCTTTTGTGTCCCCTTATTTTCATTTGCTTACTTTGCTTGCATAATTCCTTCTCCTTTCAGATTACCTTCATATATTATATATGTATGTCTACATATACATGCATATGTGTATATATATATATACACACATGAACATATATATGGATTCATTACACCTGATGTAATATATAAGCATATGTATGTATGTTTGTATGTATACATGCATACTTAGATATTTGTGTTGTTTCCTCTATTCAAATATGTGATTTTTTTAAAGTGATTTTTTATCTCGTATCTCCGGCACTTATCTCAGTGCCTGGTACAGAATAAATGCTTAATAAATGCTAGATTACTGATTCACTGGCCATTGAAGCATCAGAACTGTCTCATTATCATCTGAATAAAATGACCCATCTAAGCTCATTTGTATTTTCCCATTTTGACTCATTTTTTATTCATTATATCATATGTCATACACAATTTCATTAAATTCCACAGAATGAATTTTCTTTTTTACAATACCTAGTCTGTGATTTTTTTACATCTTACATAGATCTTGATAAAGGATTTCTTATCTGTAAAATAAGGGAAGAGAAGTAAAGAGTATGGTCCTGTATGGACTATATGGTCTGTATGGTTCTGAGCAGCTCTAAATCCTGTGGCTATTTTTGTGATCATTTTTCCTGTGTATTGTACATTCAGCTTTAGTACTGTTCATGTATGAGACCACATTATAGCTGGGTTTAAGCTAATTTGTGGATTCTTCCAAGATTCTTTGGAGTCCGGGGATGGGACAGGGCAATTAGAGTTAAATAACTTGCCCAGGGTAACACAACTCTAAGTGTTAAGTATTTGAGACCAATTTTGAATTCAGGTCCTTCTGATTTCAGGGTCAGGGCTCTATCCACTGAGCATCTAGCTACCCTTCTTGCAAGATTCTTGAAAAGAGTTTAAGGAAACAGACTATTGGGCACAGTGTTCTATGGAAAGTAGCTAAGAATAATATCTTATTTGGTTTGGTTTATTTAGGTTCCCAAAGAGTAAAATGAACAAAGGTTATTGTGAGGATCAGATGAGATATTTGCAAAACACTTCCCACGATATCTGGCATATATTAAGTGTTATATAAATGCTAGATATTCTTCTTATATGCAATATTATGATTGCTTGTTCAAAATCTACCTTGGATTTTAGGATACCTTAATAGGTAGCAGGAAAGTTTAATTTATACTATGATTCAATAAATGAAGTTAGTTTATATTGGGAATGGATTACAATAACTGGATTGAGTACTTCTTTTATTTGTAAAAATCTGAAAAAAAAAATCTCTGCTTTTGAACCTCAGAATCTTATACATGGTCAATTTTGAGGTTAACCTTATTGATCAGTTAGTTAAATTATTGAATAGTTAATTAGATTTAATCTTTAAGATAGAATTAAAAAAAACACCATCTAATTCATATTTAAGTGATCAAGTTAATTTCTCTGTATTTATTTTGTAGTAAAAAATCAGAATTAACCACCTATTTGATGCATTTAAAACTTAAGGTTGAATATTGAGATATCTATCATAATTAAGAATTAAAATACATACATAAAAATAACATAGTTCAACAAAAAAAAAATTGTCCCTTCATCAAGAGTAAAATATTTAACACAATTATCTGTATAATTATCTTTATTATTTATTTGACTTCATCCACTTAGGAAGCCCACTTGCTTCTCTTCAGTAAAACAAATAGATTTTTTTTCTATAAATGACTGCTTGTTTATTCTTCTTATAGATTTCTTTAACTTGTTTTAAATCACAAGATAATAAAACCCAATTGGTAAGAATGATTTTTTCTCATATTACCAAGACCCTTGTGTAATAGAAATTGATATAATTTAGCTAACATTGTTAACTACTCTGTGACAGGCATCTAGTTCTAGCTATAGAACCTATTCATAAACAGAAATGTTCTTTTTTCCACTTAAAGTTTGATTTAATATTCATTTATCAAACACTTATTAAATACCTACTTTGTATAGACGTATGCTTGGTACTGAGGGAAAGAAATATTTAGATAAAACATGGACTATACTTTCTTGAAATTTCTAGTGCTAGCTGAAAATAAAAATTTGGGAATCATTCATAGAGGTGGCTCTGTGGGAAATTTAAGTTGCTAAGGGGGGAAATATATAGAAAGAAGAAGGCCAAAGAAAAACTTTGTAGAATATTAACATTTAGGATCTGGAGAGAGAAAGAAGAGTCAACAAAAGAAAAAGAAAAAAAGGAACCAGGAGAGCGTGGCATCTGTGAAGCCACGGGAGAAGACATTCTGTCAAAGAAGAGTAGTCAGAGCAGCCATTAAAGTCATATTTTAAACTTGGCCTTTCCTCTGCTGTGTCTTGTATAAAATAGACATAATACAAACTACTTCATTGAATAGAAATCTCATATGACCTTTTACATCCCTCCCACTTGTTCCTGAATCTCCCCTTATCTTCCCCCTGTTTACAGCTATCATTCTCCTAACAATTGTTTTGTTCCTTTTTTTTTTTTTCTAATAAATCCCATAATTTCTTCAGGGGAGGAATGCCTAGGGCTTTAGCTGAAATATGCATTTTATGTTGATTGTCAAGACCTCTGTACACAAATCCAGTGACTTATATAGGGCTCAAAGTCCTGAAATCATCCTGTGGCCAGGTTTATATATCTCTTGTCCTGACTGACACTGAAAATGCATGCAAGACAAGATTCAGCCTGTTAGTCTGCTTTCTTGTAGAAATTCCTATCAAATAAGCACAAGCATCAGTTTGACACATTAGGCAGCTTCATCCATTTTATTAAACAGTCCCTAGCAGTCAGTAGTGTCAAAAGCTAGATATAGGTCAAGGAGGATGAAGATTCAGAAAAACCAACTAGATTCAATGATGATATAAGCTTGGCAAAGTACCAAATACATTGTAACTTAATAGAGTTTCTGTGTGTGTGTGTGTGTGTGTGTGTGTCCATCTTTCTATCTCTTCATTATTTTTGAGAAAATAGTTTCACCAGAGTAGTTGGGATGGACATCAGACAGCAAATGGTTGAAAACTGGGTAGAGAGGCATTGAGAACATTAGGTATAGTCTCCATTTCTAAATATATGACAGTGACAGATGGGGTGGAAAGCTTTTTTTAGGATTGAAAAGAAACGAATGTAACTCTATAGGCTGATGAAAAGCTGTCACTGGAGCAAGAAAAATAAAAAAATCATGAGAGAGACATGATAATTAATGGAGTGAGGTGCTAGAAAAGGAAGGAAAGGACAGACAAAAGGGCTTGGTCTTTAGAAGGAATAGGGATCCTTTATCCTCCGAGATAGGATTGGCAGAGAGAAAAAGTGGAGACATTGAGAAATTCTATGTATTGAGAAGGAGGGTTAAGAGAGTTATTCCAGCTTTCCCCCATGAAATGGTAGGCTTCTTCATCTGCTTTAAGTGTGATAATGAAGTATAGGTGGGCTTTTGAGAGAGAGAAAGATTTGAAGCAGTCAGGAATGAAAGATTTACAAATAGGAATATTTGTAGAGCTTCACTTTTTTCCTCTTTATTTTTAAATGAGTTTCTTAGAAGCAACATAATACAGTGGAAAGGGAACTGGTTTAGAGCACAGTACTTAGGTTCAAATCTCATCTCTACTTAATATTCCTGTAATAACCTTGGGCAAACCCCTAATCCCTTTGAACATCAGTTTCTTCATCTGTAAAATGATGAGATTGGACTAGAAGGCATTGAGGTAACTTGCAACTCTAAATCATTGATCTTATGATCCTAAGTAGCTATTTTTATTAGGGAGGCACTGTGCTAGGTTATGGAAATCCCAGCACAACAATGAAGCTATATTTACCCTCAAAGAGTTTCCATTCATTCTATCTGGAGTACCTAACACATATGCAAATAAGAATAATGCTAAGGAAGAAAGGAACATTAACACAATGGGGGAAAAGCCTGCAGTATATAAATGAATACTGAAATCAGGGTTGAAATAAAAGGATTCTTAGAAGTACAGATGAGGCAAGAGGTGGAAGGCAATGAAGAAGTGGAGTTGGGCAACTTGTATGAATAGGTAGAGGCAGGGAGAAGGGCTGTTTGGGGAAGCTAAAAGTCGAATTTGAATGAATTAGAGAATGTATGAAAAGGAATACTATAAAACAAGATTATGATGGCAGGTTTTGGTCAATTTAAATGCCAAGTTAAAAATAATTGTTTCATCCCACAATTAATAGAGATTCACTGAAGGTTTTTGAGTAGAGGAATGGCATATTTCATGTGCCTCAAAAAAAAGAGAAATAATTGTCTACAAATAGCACATTAATTCTGAAATTTGGAGTATAATCTAAGATTCTCATAATTCTAATTATAATTTTTAGATTGTCTTTGTAGATGATGTAAACATGCCAGCTCGGGAAGTATATGGTGCTCAACCACCAGTTGAATTACTTCGCCAGTGGTTAGATCACTGGAACTGGTATGATCTGAAAGACTGTTCCATGATTAAACTAGTGGATGCTCAAATCATGTGTGCTATGGGACCTCCAGGTAAGTTTTCTCTGAATTTGCAAAAAACATCATATCCTGTTTTCCCCCAATCTGCCCCTCTTCCCACATTGAACAGATTGGAATTTCACTGATTCATTTGTACATTAGTCATATATGAGCATTCCTGCCTACCTCTATATAAGTATGTACATATATATAATCTTTAATTTTTAAATTATAACTTTATTAAGTTATTGTTTATTTTTTACTAATTAATTGATAATAATAATTATTATTATAAATTAAATTATAACACTAACATTTCACTATCCAAAAGACAATATAAAAGAATTATATCTGAGACTGTGAATTTCTATCATGTAGTTTAAAATATTTTTTAATGCTTCACTGGTGCTCTTTTTTCTTTTTCATCTGTTATTACCCTTCAGCTTGTAATGCTGGAGAAACTGAGGCAGGAGAGATCTTAAAGAGTTTTCAATATTTTATTATTTGGAGAGTATAATTGACTGGACAGGACTCTCGTCTCAAATTATCCAGTCAGACAGAGATAAAGATATACTGGGACCAAGGAAACCATGTTGCTCCCAGGGCTGGAGGAGACTGTCATAGCCAGTAGCCAGCCTCCAGCCCTGAATAGGAGAAACCCAATTTCCTAAATACCCTCCAGAAACAAAGAAGGGGCAAGAAGCGCTGGAAAACTTCTGTCAGGATGGGGGGAGACCATAAATCCTAAAAACCCAGAGACAGGATGTCTAAATACACAGAGATAAAGATATCAGTGAGGTCTTGAGGGATATTGTAAATTCTTGAGGACAGGGAAGTGTCAGGAGGTCTGCTCTCTTCTTTATCTTGCTAACAATTTATAACCTTAGGGCAAATGGTTCCCAATCTTAATGGACCTGAGTGGGATTTTACAGTTTAAGGGATTTGAGATAGAACAATTAAGCAAACTCAGATAAGGGAAACTAGTGCAGGGAAACCGAGTCAGAACAGTTAAAGAGAACTGTGGCATAACAAGCTCCCAATCACTACTCCCCAAAATGGTTAATATTTTAATTTACATGGCATAATATCTTATATTTATGTGATATGCTAGACATTAGAAATCTGTAAATGATTTTCAGGAGTTCTGCTGCCATCACTAGGCAAAATTATAAAGTTGACCAAGGTTACTTTTTATAATCTTTATCTTTTTCCCACCATCTGATATTCTTCCATCATTTTTAGGCACCCAGCACTCATGCTACCTCCTAAGTCTGTCCAAAGCTCATTGTTGTGGCTTCTCTAAAACCTGCTCTTTCCTGGATCAACTCATTCTTCACAATTATCCTTCTGTTTTCTTCCTTTCCAATAAAAATAACAACATTACACAGAGCTCAGTTTACCTTTTTTTTTTAAGCTCAGTTAAGTATTAGTCAATCTGGGTAAGGTAATTCAAAGTAAGTGATCAACAGCGTGAATGATAGATATATTTACATAGGTAAATTTGGGCTTCACTCACTATAGCCATATTTTCAAATAGAAGCTTGTTAACGCAAATATGTATCTAATTGGTGGAATGTATGTGCCAAGGTATTGCTGAGTACATACATTCCCAGTTTCATCATTTCCCCTCTAAGCATCCATCTCCTTTTCTATGCTGTTCCATGTCCCTTTGGAGCAGAATAATATAGTCAGGCTGAGGTCCCGGCATTCTGCAACATCTAAAGCTATATTTTCTGAAGAGGAAATTTTCTTCCTATCTTGTCTCTGAGAAGAGAAAGAGGATAAAGCCAAATCTAGAAAATGTCCTCTATATAGCTAGACACCAAGCTGTGTTTCTATAAGGTATCCATACACATGACTACCCAAAATAAGTATAATACAGTGAAACAAGAATTTAATTTGGAGTAAATTTGACTCTGTCACAGATTGTGACAACTTGGACAAGGGACATCAAATCTTTGAATTTAAATTTCCTCATCTATAAAATGGAGCAGGAGTTGTAGGAAAGGCATGGGGAAGATCCCTTTGACCTCTCAAGTTATTGATCTTCTTCCAGTTACATGATTTTGTTTTTTCATATTTTCTGGAGTATAACTCCCAGGATACTTATGGATCAGCTGTACAAATAAAATATAAGTATATGATTCTTTATACAAACCTGATAGTTGTAAATTTGCCTTTATACAAAAGATATATTAAGATATTTTAAAAATCCTTTATAAATAGATTTGCCAAAGTATTACTTTAATAAATTTCTCTAGTGTATAAAATATAATATAATTTTAAAATAGTCTGTGAAATAAATATGTATCCATTATATGCAATAAGATATAATGTATTTATTATAAATATCTAAGGTAGATGCCAAGGCCTCACATTTTGATATTTTATTCTCTTTATAACATTTGATGATATAATCCTAGAGGTAAGTAAAATTAATTAACCATGCAAACTACTTAATCAAATCTCAAGGAAATTCATTTTATAGAGAGTTTGGAAAATGAGAGTATTATGCTGTTTCTGACTATATAAATACAGATAAATTGGATTTTAAATGTCATATTCACTGGCAGGTTTAAAGGATAATCTGATGCTTCTGGTCTCTAATGCAGGGATTAGGCATGTAAATGTACTATGAAAAACAAAACCACTGAATTTGTCTGTCAGATCTGATTTCCCCTGGAGATTTCAACCTAACCTAAGACAAAGTCCACATAACTGCAGATGCCAATTATTCTCATAAAGTGAAAACAACCCCATGGTCCAAAGTTATCCAGACAATTCTGCTAAATTTGATTAGATGGCTGTTTACCCTTTGCTTCAGTCTATGCTGTGTAAATTTTACCATCTGGAAAGTTTCTTCATCATGTAAAACCTTACAAATTAAATGAGCACTTAGAAGTTTCACTTTATTATTAACATTAGACTTTCTAATATTTAGGTGGTGGGAGAAACCCAGTCACTCCTCGATTTCTGCGGCATTTTAATACTGTCACCATTAATGAATTTAATGATGATGCTATGTATACGATTTTCTCTAGAATCTTAAACTGGCATTTCAACATTTGGTAAGTAGATTTCTTCCTATGGTGAATTGTAAAATTCATGGGTACACCCATGGAACCAATTTCCTAGAGTTCTAAAATAAGTGCCACAGAATTCATCACCAAAGACACCTTAAACAAAAATGCATGTTAGGTTGGGCTGCCTTAGTGGTCCATAATTCCATGGCCATCTCTCAGATTAACTCAGATATAATGGAGAAAGAAAAGGAAGCAACACTGGCTCCTAGTAGGGATACAAGTAGGAATAAAGAGTCAGTCCTTAAAAACTAGTCTTTCTCTTATTTCTCTTTCTCTTTTTTTCTCTCTCTTTCCTTCTCTTTCTTTTTCTCTGTCTCTCTGTCTCTGTCTCTGTTTCTGTCTCTGTCTCTGTCTCTGATCTCTTTCTTTCCCTCAATTGCTTTACTTCGTTTCCACGCCTAGTTCTATCGATGATATGAATAAGTTTAGGTAGTTCTTTAATATCATTTGTGAAATTAGGATGAATACTCAAAATCATCTATAAAATCTCTCCAGCATTAAATCCTATCATCCTTCTTCCTTTTTTCTTTCTTTTAAGCAAACCTACCTTCTGACTGATTTTCATCACAGGGAATTAGCTATAACTGTACCATAAAAGGAAGTCTTTATTGCATAATTGGGAAAAGCTCTGATTAAAAGATCAGGCAAAATCTTGTTTCTTATTTATTAGTTCTACAATTCACTATTTTAACGGCCTTGAGTAAGTTATATAAAATGAAAATAATGCATGCTTTACTGATTTTCTATGATTGCCACAAGTACAGAATTAAGACTACAAAACTGAAATAGGTTTGAAAGAAACAAAGTATATTATCATTATTATTGTTATTGATGCTATTATTTTGGGAAGCAAAGATTCTCAGAAAGAAATATAATATATCATCACTATAAACAAGTATCTCCATTTTTGTTTTAATAATGAAGTGTACTCTGTGCTTTTCTTATACTTTTTCTTATGTTATATAGCCATGCTTTCCCACTGGAGTTTTCAGAATTGACTGACAAAATTGTCATGAGCACTATGATTGTGTATAAGGAAGCAATGAAGAATCTTTTACCAACTCCAGCTAAATCACACTACCTGTTCAACCTCCGTGATTTCTCTCGTGTTATTCAGGGAGTTTGTTTGTCAAGACCTGAAAGTGCAGAAGACCAAAGTACAATTAAGCGCCTTTGGGTACATGAGGTAAATTTTTAACATGACAAAAGCTTCATGATACTAGGAAAAGAGCATTTTATGCCAAAACGTTGAGATGAAAAATTCAGTCATTCTGCTTCACACATTCAATAAAGATGCCTTAATAACTATTTGCAAAGTAGTGTGCTAGGGACTGTGGGGACACCAGGATGAAATGTGTAGTTGTCATCATGAAAACAAAACATTCAGAATGCTAACAGTTTTCCCTTCTCACTGTAATGTTTTGGTGTTGTGTGCATATAATAGATGTCTGAAAATTACTGTTTTCTCTTTGAACTTTTTTCTTTCTACCTATTGAATCTTAGAATGTGAGTGATGCTTCTGACAGTCTCTTTAAATACATCATTTATTTTACTTTCATTTCTAATTAATTTAAGCTCTGGAAAAAGAACAATCTTATTATAAAAGGTGCTTTTATTTTAACTAATGTACTTATCTCACTGTTGAAGTGTAGAAATGGGTGCTAATAGAATTGCAAAGCAGCCTTCTATTCATTAATGCACAGTGCCTTGCATATATGTACCTGATGAATATTTGTTATTGAACTGAATTTTCAGATCTTATAATTCAATGTAGAAAAGTTTTGTTCTTATGCCTCATTGAGATATGGAGGTAACCTTTGAATCCTATTTCAGTGGAATATAAGCCCTGGAAAATAATTCCTTTGCTGCCAAGGATTCAAGTCTTGTCCCAGTGACTAAACCATTATCTGCTGTGCCTACAACAAGTTAGCTAACAAATAGAGAGTCAGCCACTAGTTGACAAGATATTTTGCTGTGACCAAATCTAGAAAACAAAGAAAAATCTTAAAATAGCTTTCCCTGTGCATTCTCCTTCTCCTACCATGGTGACAGTGGTAGAGTGACAGAAAAAATGGCAATGGGAAAACAGTTCACTATTTTTAGGCTGTCTATATAACTTAATTGGCAGCATGCTAAATATCTTGATTTTCTTCAGTGACCAATATGCTAACATCTTAGCCAAAGAACTGAGCCAAACTGAAAAAAATCAGTAGATTTTCTTATGATAAACAAAAGCAGAAGAAAAAAAAAGTTGCAGCTATATGGAAGGATGGCTCCAATGTTAAGTTTGTTTCAAGAAATATCATTTCATGAGATCCTTGTTCTTTTTGTCTCAGAATTTTTGTGATTAATCTAAGCAGAAAGATATTCATGAAGATAATGTTTATGTGGCAACATCTACTACTGAGGATAGGAAGTTAAATTTTACCATGATTTTGCCAAATCCTCTAAATGAAGTCAACTTATAATTTGACACTTGGTTATTTCAATGAAAAGCTAGGTACAAAATAAGATGACAAAAAAAGATATTTGTTGGAAAATATGGCTCAGATTTAAGAAACAAAAGAAGCTGAAGGTTTATTAGAAGTCTCATATCTAATTACCTTTAGTTCTTTTGTAATGCTGGAGAAACTGAGGCAGAAGAGAGATTAGAGAGTTTTTAATGTGTTATTGATTGTTGATATTAATTCTTCTAGTAATCTTTTTGCCTTGGAGCCACCACTTTTGTTGAATGCTAACATTCCCCTTGGAAAAGATAAATCTATGATCAGTTCAGCACACTGTACCACATGTTGCCTCTATCACTCTCTCATCCTGTCTGTCTCTTCTTCTTACAATCACATAGATTATTTAATGCCAATGTTTGCTGTGAGGATGCATCCATGAAGTTTTATTGCATTTAGTTAAAGCGGAATACAGTATTGATGATGAGAAGATCATGAGGTGTACAAGTATTCAATAGTAAATGACTGTTGCTGTGGCTGTTTCCAACTCCATTCGTTCCAAAGACCCCCTGCCATGTCTGGTGGTTTGAGCCCGATCGAGCATTAAAGTCACCCAGAATTATAAACTTGTCCTCTTTTGGAACATTGATGATAAAGGTCTTAATAATATTTTTCTTTGACATCATCAGAGTTCATCATGGTGGGAGCATAGGCACTAGTGTTGTGTTTTCCTATAAATGGTAATCATACACAGGCAGTCACGAGCCTGTCATTCACTCCTTTTGGAAAGCTTGTTTATTTGATTAGTTTTGACTGCAAAATCTATACCAGCTTTACAATGCTCCCTTTCACTAGTGCCACCCCCAAAAAAACATGGGGCCACCCATGTGCAGGATTGTTATTTGATTAGTTTTGACTGCAAAATCTATACCAGCTTTACAATGCTCCCTTTCACTAGGGCCACTCCCCAAAAAACATGGGGCAACCCATGTGCAGGATTGTTACTCTAGCTCCCAGCGTATCTATACCTGCAGCTTTGTCACTCACTCATCACCACAAGGCTTTGATAGTAGAAATGATAAAATGATATGATGATGCCTTCTGATTTGCACCTAAATTGGATTTAAGTGAAGCAGTTGCACAAAGTCATCAGTCTCATTCCCTCTTCCAGAGTCACCATTGAGAAGTGGCAGGACAGAGTCAAGACAAATAGCAATGATCCTAGACTTAGTGGATGAGTCTCCAAGCATTCCACAACACCTGCTTTACCTGCTTTACCTGCCTCCATAGAAATGGAAACACATTGTTCTCATCTGCCCATCTTTCCGTGCTTAGGGTAGACACCCCCCCAGCTCACCTTAAGGTTTGAGAACTCTAATATACCCATCTCCTGATTTACCTTGTCTGCCAAAACAGTTTATTGGGGTGTGGCCTCTGTGCCTCTTATAGCTTCTTAGAATCACAGGTGAAAGTTACGTGGATCAGGTAGACACAGAAGATGGAAATCAGTCCTCTAAGGGCCTGGCAGCCCTCACTCCAGGGATACTACATCCTGATTGTATTAGAATTTGCTGCCTATGTTACTGTCAAACTAGTAACTAATTAGAATGAAGATCAAAATCATCAGATTATAAAACAACATGAAGCAATAACCTCAGCCTGACTCTATTGAAATGAGCCATTGATATTGAAAATAGAGAAATAGAAAAAAGTCAAGATATTCCTTCATCATTTCTTTTAAAAATCTTACTCAATGTACAATTACCTAATATCAAGGAGAATGAAAATAGCCCAGATATAAGCTTTACCAACAAATGCACAGTCTTCTTGGCAAGACACAAAAAATGGAAGCCTAAGACAATACCATTTTAGAAGACAACTTATAAAATACTACTGAGGAAGCTGGTGATATATTATGAGTAGTATTTCTTTTGGAACAGCAAAAAGCAACCAAAGGGGGGAAAAATACACAGAAAATTTGTAGTAAGAGAAATAATTACTATAATAATTCACATTTACATATTACTTTGAGCTTTGCAATGTATTAAATTTGCATTCATTATCTCATTTAATGCTCAATGAGCCACATTATCCCAAGAGCAAGCATGCAAAAAACTAGCCCAAGGACAACAAAAATTTGTAAAATGGGACAAATAGGTCAATATTTATTTGATAATCTATTTTCATTAGAATTAACAAGGGAACCACCCACCACACTTGGACCCTTACAGTCCAGTCTTCAATGTGCTGTACAGAGAAGTAGAAATGGCATTTAGGGAAGGGTAGCTGTATAAAACAAAGAGAGAATGGAGAAAATCTGTACTGGAAGGAAGTAATATAATCTTAGAAACAATGAGGAATTGCTTTACAGATATCTGAGAGGAGAAAGTTGTAAGCTCCATGAGAATAGGGAGCACATTTTATTCTTTTTTTAAATAATGTCTCATGTTTCCTTGAATTATAGTAAGTTTTCAGTAAATATTTTTGAATTAATTTTATAATCCATAATAATCATACTATTTAAATGCAAAGTGAAAAAATATAAGTACACATTATAATTTTGGCTTAATTTTATTTAGAAACTCTTTTCCTACTTGTACATGTTAAAAACTTAGATTAGCTATCATGATTTTATTAAAGTTTTCAGATTTTACTTTAGGAAATTGACATATTTATAGGGATTCAAATTCTTGCAATATTTTACTTCCCATCTGATTGATATTCAGATTTTTATATATAAGATTTCAAAATAGTTAACTGGTGCGTTAATAGTTAACCGGTTAATTCAGTAGTAAGTGTCATGTAGACAAAAACCTGTTGGTTGAATATAATTTTGATGTTCAGCAGTTTTTGGAAAGGATCTAGAGGCAAAGCCCTTGATAATATTTCAAAGTAAATCAAGTCATATACTACTGCCTATTAAAAAACTCTTCAAAGAAATAACTTCAGAAAGCACAGATCAGATATGCAATATTCACTAATCAGCCTCCTCTTGGTGCTTAATATGCCTGGTCCTTGTTGCAGTTTTGTAGGTCTAGTTACAGATGCATGAGAGAAACCAAGAGACAACAGATGGAATATGTGTTTTTCTTTCTGGAAGAAAGGAGTGTAAGAGCAGCATAAGACATGCTATGAAAGTCTGACTTGCTCTTGTTCTGCTCATGAGATGTTGAACTGATTTTTCTCTTATTGTAAAGATTCTTATCTTAAGTATTATTTAGCAACAGCATTATTTTAATCTCTCTTGGTTAAATATCTTTTTGGTTATATTGCTCCTTTCTATACCTTCTTTGATCTAGTTTCACTGCCTACTCACTACTCATGTGTGATTCTTCATTTTTTTCTACTTTGTATTTATATTGGCTGCCCTCATGACTGGATTGTTCTATTTCTTTACCTCCAATTCCTAGTTTCCCTAGCTTCCTTCAAGATTTGACTTAATTCCTGTTTTCTTCAAGAGATTTCTCAGTCCTGCATCCTACTACCACCCATCATTTCTACAGGACTTCTAATTGCATTATATGTATCTTGTATATACACATTCATTTACATGCTGTATCCCCCCTTAGAATGTGAGCTCACTGGAGCAGAGACTCTGGTTTTAACACTTCTTTATAATACTAATGCTTAGCACAGTGCCTGACACACCGTAAGGACTGGAAAATGCTACTAACAGAATAACTGACAATGTGTTAGGTGCATATGGCTTTGGAATGTATAGAAAGGCCAGTGATTTTTTGCTGATAAAACTAGCCACACCTTTCTTGCTTCTTGCCTTTGTTCTTCTGTTTTGCCCATCCGGATATTTATTTTTACATTTCAACTTTTTTACTAGTTTTCTCCAAGATACCCTACCCATGCATTTTTTCTAACTCCTCAAGAATGTCCCTTCTATAGTTTCATTCTATTTCACTCTTCTTGAATACCACTTCATTCTCCATATCTCCCTTTCTCTTCCTTCTCCCTTCTTTCAATAAAATTTTCCCTGTCCTTTGTCTCATTCTATCATGGACTTGCTAAGTATCTGCCTACATAATTGATGAAATAACTCATCTAGCAAATCATCTAGCAAGATTATGACTAAATGAAAAGTCATTATGAAGTACTTACTAGGTTATAGAGCATTGTGCTAGTGCTGAAAAAGATAAAAAGATTAGTAACTAAATCTCTGCTAGCATGAAGTTTACATTTTTCACACATGTAACAGTAAATCTCTTAAGATCAGGGACTACAATTTGCCTTTGGTTTTGTATAACTTTTACCTAGCTGAGTTCTCAGCACATGATAAGTGCCTAATCAATTAAATGAGGTGTTTTGAATAAAGGATTTCCCAGATATCTGACATTTAATCTTTTTTTTTTGAGAGAAATTTTGAGATAAACATTTCTCAAATAATTACACAGACTTGCATTTTTTAAAAAGAAAGACATTGAATAAATTATGAGTCTATGATTAAGGACAGGTAAATAAAAGATTAACAACTTGGAGACTACTCATGCCTTGTCGAAGTTTTATGTATCTACTGCACAGCACCTTTATTGAAGAAAAGAATCAGAAGATATTGGTCATGGTATTCTAGCAATATTTGAAGAAATGAAATTAACACCTTCTTAGCATAAAATAAATAAATAGTTATAGACACAGTCAATATATCAATTAGTTCTGAAGAGTTGAATTATTAATTGGTGACAATAAAGGTTAAAAAAAAAGCCAAATTAGGGGGAAGATATAAGGATAGAGATGAAAATGAACTGTGGTATTAGCAACTTCAATCTGACCTGTGCTGAAAAAAAGTGAGACAAAATTCAGACATTAAATCTGCTGGTCAGTTTCTTAGAAGACTTGTTTTATGAATCTAAAACAATGAAGAAATGAAGAAACCTCAGACATCAGATTTTAATCATCTTTCCAAGCAGAGAAATGACATCCAAGGGAAACACCAGTAGAAAATACAAGCACATTTGTAACGTTTTGTTGGAATCTTTACAAAGTGTTAAGCCATTGGAGTTGATTTGATCTTAGAAAGAGATATTTTGGGCCAGAACTTGAAACAAAGTACTAAGTGGAACTGATAGAACAATGCTTGTGTTCACACCTTTAGAGAGCTCATAAGTATCTAAGTACTCAATGGAGTTCACATGAGAATTCAGGGCTGGCTTAGTCTGAATTCACACTTCCCTTGAAGTTCTTAGGACCAGAGAGCACTCTGGGAGATAACCCAGAATCCCTCTCCCTCCAGAAGGTGGAGTTAATCTTTGGGAGATCACATAAATAGAGGGAGCTCTTGGAGCTTGGGAACTGGCTGGAGATACTTACTTGAGTTAGTTACCTGAGGAGTTACAAGAAACTCCAAGAGCTCTCTCCGACTCCAAGTAAAACTCTCTCGAGCTCCCAGAGCACGAGACCGATAACGTTTGAGCAGTATCATCTGCCAAAATAAAAACAAGTCAAGAAGAAAATGAGTTGTAGAGAGCTTGATGTGAGATACTGGTCATCCAGATTATTCGAAGATCATTTGTAAAATTGAAAGGTATACAATAACCACATGAAATACAGTAGGTTTATCATGTTTCCATAGTGATCTATTTTCATTTGCAATGATAAGTGGAACAATCATAATTAGACTCTGCTACCTTAGCACCAATGTCCTATTTGAAGTAGGATCAATGGCAATTGAGAAAAGTGGGAAGAGAAGTTAGACCTAAGCAAATAAGTTATTGAGTACACACATTTTTAAGATACTCAGAGATTGATTTTTTATATTTATTTTATTTTAATTTATGAAATAAGACATTTTCATAATAGTAGAATAAAGATGATTGTACATGAAATTGTACAAGTTTATAATATGTAAATTCGTTACTCCTTTTAAATATATAATAGTTATCTTGTAAATTATTTTTCCTTTTTAATCTCCTCACTCTAGAGATGGTTACCATTAGACAAAATTTGTACATATGTGTAAAATCATTCTACACATATTTGTATTTATCAGTTCTTTCTGTAGATGCAGATAGCATCTTCCTTCACAGGTTCTTTGTAGTTAATTTGGGTATTTATAATAGTCAAAATGATGTAAGTGACAATTGTAGTCAGTAGTCAATACTGCTGTTACTGTTTACAGCATTCTCTTGGTTCTATTCATTTTTCTCTTCATTAGTTTATGCAAGTCTTCCCATGTTTTTCTTAAGTAAACAAGCTCATCATTTCTTATAGAATATTTCTTATAGTATTCCATAATGAAATCAATTTTAAAGAAATCTCAAAGAGAAGATTTTGTGGTACTTCCACCAAAAAAAAAGTGATTATAAAGTTAGCATAATCTACTCACTCATGTTCCTTCTTTCTAATCTCTAAAAATGTTTATAAAAGTATATATGCATCAGTGGTGGAGTTCTTCAAATGCTTCTGTTTGTAGATGCTTCGTTCCTATTAATTGGAATCCTACAGAGATTCTGCATTAAATATGCAGGAATACAAAGGAAATCGATCAAACCATCCATACCAGAAAAACAAAATAATGAAATTAATTTTAGCCAGATTATGACATGAACCCAGATGATGTATCCCATTGTTTGTATACAGACAAAAAGTAGAAGGGGAGGGAGCTATCTCGTGTTTGGAAAAAACTTTCAAATCCTACTTTCAAAATATTGTCTGTGTGACCCTGAGCAACTCACATAATATGCCCAAGGCAACTCTCCAAGCCTGAATAGCAGAGTAATAGGTATCAGTTCCTCTCCTGGAATTTCTTACACTAATCAAATAACCATTCTAGTCCCAAATAAATAGAAGCAATTAGATGACATAGTGGATAGAATGCTAGATGTAGAGTCAAAAAATTCTGAATTCAAATATCTCTCAGATACTAGTTGTGTAATTTTGGCCACACCACTTAACTTCTCTCAGACTCAGTTTCCTCAACTATAGATAGGACCTTGCTTGGAGGATTATTGTAAAGATTCACTAAGATAACATGTAAAGTGCTCTGCAAATCTTAAAGCTCTAAATAAATGCTAGCTAATATGAAATAAAGATAGAAGAAAAGCAGGAGAAAGAGGTAGCATGAAATAGCACGTAGAATACTGGGCTTGGAATCAGAAAGACCTGTGTTCACACTTGCTTGAGATCCTGGGCAAATATATATATTGGTATGTTAAGTCATACAGGTGATTGTGTTCTTCCTTTTGGAAAGGGTGTTCTAATAAAATGGCAGATACCTTCATGTATCCATGGGTGGGTATATGTAAGTAAGGAGAGAATCTTTGATTCTCTATGACTGTATGTTATTGTTACAGCCCCATAATTGGTCTCTCCTCCTTAAATCTCTCCCCATTCCAATATATACTACACATTGCTGCCACAGTAATTGTGTTTAAGCATAGATTTGACCATATGATTCTTCTACTCAGTCAAATTCAGTGCCCTCTATTACTTCTATAATCAAAATTTCCCGTTTATCTTTTACAAGTCCACATGGTGTAACCCCCATCTATCATTCTGGTCCTGTTGGTACTATTCCTTCTACACTCTGTTATCTAGCCAGACTGGCCTTTGTAAGTTTTTCCTTAATCACAATGCTCATCACAACACAGCCCCATCTCCTAACATCCCTTTTGCCTGGAATGCACGATTTTCTTAATAAACTCCTCTTCCTTTAAGATGCATGCTGCTTAGAAACTGTCTTCTACATAAAGCCCTTCCTTATCTCTCCAACTGCTAGTGCTTTTTCTCCCAAATTACTGTGGATTAATTATCTTGTATATATTTGTATTTATTCTGAAGGACTCAAGCAATGAACTGTACTAGAACTAGACCCTACTTAAATTAAATCACTGCTCATGATTGCATGGTTCTAACATTAATCTATAAAAATTTAAGAATTACATTTCTTTTAGATATCAACATGCTAAGTAGCCATAATCCTCATGTAATATGGAACAAAAAATCCTTTAAAGTGAAATCAAAATAATATGGGAACCGAATGAGTTATATATTGTTCCTCTTGTCATCTCTGTTTTGGAGTTGTACTGAGGATGCTTTTAGTGAACCTACAGGAATCTGTACAATAATCCATGGAACATTAAATATTTTTTTTAAAAACAAGAAAGCAATTTGTCCCAGCACTATTACTCTCTGAACTTCATTGAACATGATGAAAATGAGATAAGATAAATGATGATGATGTTGATGACAATAACTATCCCCTTTCCCTCATCTCACACACACACATGTACTCATGTAGTATCCTAGTGTTGACCTACTTTTAGCATATGATGATTCATTTAGTGGATACTGATACCCAAGTGAGTTTTTGCTCCTTGGGACAATAGCATTGTTCTTTCGACTCTTCATCATTGCTTCTTTCTTTTACTCTCAATGTCTTCTGTTTGATGCTCCTATTAGGATCAGTTCTGATTTCTGCTTATGGTGCTAAAACCTTGTTTTCTCCTCCTCTTCTATATCTTTTATCTATTAAGATTTTTATCTACAACACTTAAGAACAGAGACTTTAAGTCATTGCCAGTTAATGAGAGCACTCATTTCTTTTGGTTGTCAGATTGACCAAGCATAGCATAATCTATCTTTTATTTCCATTTTTACTTATAGTATAAAGGTTATGATTAAATACCTTTAAATTTTTTAATTTCCTTTAAATCTTAGCTCCTGATAGAAAATTTGAATTCTAGTTCCAACTATTTGGCTTAGAGCATGTCTCTCCTAGACCTCAGTTTCCAAATCTGTTCAAATAAAGGTCTGTCACTAAATATGATCTCCTAGGACCCATATAGGTCTAACTACATATTAACCAAAGGATTAATGATTCGATTTTTGGCATTCATGAATGCACACTTACAAATTCTATATTTTGAGATAATTGGCAAATGCTTAAATATGTTTGTGTATACTTAAATTAAATACCAAGTTAGCACTTTGGAGATCTGTGGTTTCATCAATATGTTCCTTCTTTTTTCAACAAAGATTTCATGAATTGAAAAATTCATCACCTATTGGTCAAACTTCTATTTATGAGCCATCCTTTCTACATTATTAGTCTGGCTGTTGAATGGCAAACACAGGTTTGTCACTAGACCTCTATTAACTAACTTTTCTAAAGTTTTGTTAGACCTATTGGATCTTACATTCAGTTGAAATATCCTTAAGGAACCCAAGGTCACTCCCAAATCACATTGAGGTATGAAAATAGAAATCTAATGGGGGAAATATATGTTTAAATCTATGGGAATTTTCTTAAATTTTTCCATGATCTTTTTTTTCAAAGATTAACCTTATCAAAGTACCAATGAAACAAAATAACAACATTTGACACTGAATGGTTTCTTTTTTATTATTTAGGTACTTAGAGTATATTATGATCGTCTGCTGGATAATTCAGATAGAAGTTGGCTTGTGGGTTATATTAAGGAAGTGATGGAAACTAACATGGGAGAAAATTTTCATGAGCTTTTTAACGCTTTGGACTTTGATGGTGATGGAGTGGTAGAAGAAGATGATTTGCGTAGTTTAATGTTTTGTGATTTCCATGATCCTAGAAGAGAAGACACTAATTACAGGGAAATCAGTGATGTGGACAATCTACGAGTAGTTGTTGAAAGTCAACTTGAAGAATATAATAATATGACTAAAAAAACAATGCAGCTTGTGTTGTTCCGGTTTGCCATAGAACACATAAGCAGAATTTCCAGGATCCTTAAGCAACCTCGAAGTCATGCTCTTCTAGTTGGTGTTGGAGGCAGTGGTAGACAGTCAGTCACCCGATTAGCTGCCCATATGGCTGATTATACAATTTTCCAGGTTGAAATATCCAAAAGTTATGGTCCTTATGAATGGCATGAAGATTTAAAACTTATCTTAAGGAAATCATCTGAAGGAGAGATGCAAGGTGTTTTCTTATTTACGGATACACAAATTAAAAAAGAATCATTTCTAGAAGATATTAATAATTTGCTAAATGCAGGAGAAGTTCCAAATCTTTTTGCAGTGGATGAAAAGCAAGAAATATGTGAAAAAATGCGTCAGATAGATCGCCAACGTGATAGAACAAAACAAACAGATGGTAGTCCCATAGCTCTTTTTAACATGTTCATTGATCGTTGTCGAGATCAACTCCATGTGGTATTGGCCATGAGTCCAATTGGAGATGCATTCCGTAATCGTCTTCGAAAATTTCCAGCTCTTGTTAATTGCTGTACCATTGACTGGTTTCAGGTATTGTTTTATAAATTTTAAATTTGCATGTTGAGCTGTAGGAATTCAAGTCTTCTAATGTTAAATTTTTCTATTATATAAAAGTCATTTTAGCAAAATGTCTGATTAGGTAAAGTCAAAAGTAAAATGTATTTTCTCAGATTCTCATTTGAGATACCAAGATATTAAGTAAAGTATCCAAAAATCCCTTTTAAATCAGAATTTACTATATTACTGAAAATTTCAGTGGGCATAAATATGCAAAAATAATTTCCCTAATTCTCCCTTTTGTCTCAGCTGTGTAATTTTCCAAGAATACAAAATGAAGAAAATTTTCCATTGGGTCTTTGTATGTAAAAATGGGGAATATAATCTCCAATTCCTAAATAATCTTATAAAGCCTGTTTACAGCTATTCCCTTGGTTTCATGACCTTATCACCATTCAGAAACTTGGTACTTTCTTTTTTTTTTTTTTCTTGTACATATATCCTCAGGAATGTAATTGTTCCATATTTCCTCCACCTAAAATTTCCTACATTCCTTGTGGTATTATTGTAATAATAGCAGTACATTCAAGCTATCTTCTTAAGTGCAAAACAAGCTGCTATATGCTAGACTCCATTCAATTATGAATCAACTATGTCCAGTAAATAATTGTAGGCATTTAAAATAGCTATAGATTCAGCTTAGTTTTACTATAATTTCTTAATATGAAAACTCTATCAATATAGGTTTTCTAAACCCTAATAGCAAAACATCAATTATCATGACCCACCACCTCCTGTAAGGAAGGTGTCCTTACCTCTATTGGTAACATACTAATTCTGCCCAAGTCAGTCCTTCTGGCCCCTTGAACAGTTTTATTCTCCTCATTTACTCTAATATCAGTTTGCTGTCTTATCTATTTATTGGACAGTTTACTGGTTTACCATTCATTCCCTGAATATCCATTAGTGACCTTGATCTGGTTAGAAATACATCTCTGGGGCAACTAGATAGCACAGTGGACAGAGCACTAGCCTTGGAATAAAGAAAACCTAAGTTCAAAGTCCTAGTTCAAATAATTAGATTGAACCTAGTTTAAATCTGGCCTCAGACATTTAAATACTTACTAGCAGTATACCCTTGAGGAAATCACTTAACCCAGTTGCCACACCCAAAATAAAATAAATAAATGAAACAAAACACCCCAAAAATTACATTAATAAGAAATAGATAGCTATATTCTTATTCCCTAATTATGCCTGGATTCTGTATACTTAGATACCTTGTCTTCTGACACTAGTCTCTTTGATGTCAGTTCTTTTAGCTAATCTCTTTACACCCTCCATTCAGCTCACTTAATTTGTCAGGTTTACTGATATACATATTACTTTATATTTGAAGCATGTTTTAAAAAATGAGAGATGGATAAGTGTGTATATATATCTGTGTGTATGCAAATATGCATATATATGTGTATGCACATATATGGCCTGATTTTGCTAAACACTAGTGTGATAACCTAGAATTAAAATGAAAAATATAACAATATAATGCTTAATGGAGAGAGAGCAACATAGAAGCCAACAAATGGCAAAAGCACAAATTTCTTTGTGCTTCATCCTTTTTGGTATCTTGAATGTGTTCTATGTTTTCAAATTTTCCATGAACAGCAGTCTTCCACTGAGTCATCCTATTGCTAAAAATGGACCTCCCTGATAGAAACTAAGATTCAGTT
Source organism: Sarcophilus harrisii (assembly GCF_902635505.1). NCBI lineage: Eukaryota > Metazoa > Chordata > Mammalia > Dasyuromorphia > Dasyuridae > Sarcophilus > Sarcophilus harrisii. The sequence continues at coordinate 370,946,824 of NC_045428.1, forward strand.
TCATTCCTTTTTATTCATTCCCCATTTCACTTCCCCCACTAAGAATTGTTTCAAATATCATGTCCAAATGATTTCATCAGGGTTTTCTCCTTTATAGTAGACTCATAGGGATCTAGCCTTTCCATAACAATAATATATTTATTGCTACATAGAAAGCTGCATAATAAAAATTCTACTAATAAAAGTAAGTTTACATTTAGGTTTTCATTAAAAATTGAGATATATTTATCCATAAAGTTATTACTAATTTTGTTAATATGAATATTAAGATTTTCAGTGAAAAAAATCATCTAACTATATTTTTAAAAACTCAAATGTCATTAGTTCTAATAAAATTGAATTTTATTCTATAAAAAATTGAGAATTTTGTTAAGATTTTCTTAAATTAGATAAAGTTATTGTTGTTTAGTTGTGTCTGATTCTTCCTGATCCCATTTTGTCGTTTTTGTGGCAAAGACACTGAAGTGGTTTGCCATTTCCTGGTTCAATTTATTTCATAGATGAGAAACTGAGGCAAAGAGGATTAAGTGACTTGCCCCAGGATCAGATAGCAAAACATTGTCTGAGGGCCAGGAAAGTGAGCCTTGATTTTAGGCTCAGCACTCTATCTCCTGTGCCATCTGGTTGCCCCAATTTTGTTGATAAAAGTTTTTGTTGAGATTTTTGGTTTAAAAAATAATATAACTATTATTCAGGAATTCAAGTATGGTTCATGTTAATAATTTTTTTCTATGCAAGAAAATATTAAGAATTTGGTTGAGATTTTTTCAAATTAGATGAAGTTGAGTACTAAAATTTTTGTCTTAAAATTAGACATGGCCTGAGGATGCACTACAAGCAGTTGCCTCACGCTTCTTACAAGATATTGAAATGTCTGATGAAACTCGAAATGGTTGTATTGAGATGTGTAAAAGTTTCCATACTTCCACTATTGAATTATCCGAATCCTTCCATGCTGAACTTCAAAGGCACAACTATGTAACTCCTACTTCTTATCTTGAATTAATCTCCACATTTAAAACCTTATTGGAAAAGAAAAGGAGGTAAGAATAAAATTTCACTTTGTTAAATAATCTAAACTGGTATGTATATGTGTAACTATAAATATAAATTTACTATAAACAACTATTAAGCTCATAAGATCATAATGTGATATTTGTCCTCCTCTGTGTGACTTTTATCATGCTGCTTTGATTTAAAATTTTACAAATTGTTAGGTGAGTTAAATGAAAAGTTCATAAATACCAATTATTTATTTTTGAAATAAAGATGAATGACATATTTAGAAATGAGACAGAGGGAGAAATAGAAGGGCAGCATATTGTGATTAGAGAGAAGCTTTTCAGAATCTAAGATCTTGAGCATGGTTTATTTTGAGAGGATGATGAGATCTAAAGCATGACCAGCCTTATGGGTACAATAATAAATTGTACTGAATAATGAGAAACTAAAGGGATAAGCCAGTGAGAGACAGAGGAGTCAAGGAAGGGTAAAAGGCAGTGATGCGTTAAACTGATCAAAACCATGAAAAGTAGAAAAAGGTCAATTTTAGATGGAGGTCTGAAGAGAACAAACGAGAGGTTTAGGAGGAACAAACCAGAAAGAGGGACAAAAAGAGTGAAGATAATATTATGGAAAAGAATTTCCTCCTTGAAAAATAATTAGGTATCCTAAGCAATTCCAATAGTCTTTGGACAGGAAATGCCATCTGCATCCAGAAAAAGAACTAAGGAGACTGAATATAAATCATTAGTACGTGCTATGTTCACTTCTGTTTTCTTTTTTTGTTTTTTATCTCTCCCATGGTTTTTTCCTTTTGTCTGATTTTTCTCTCCCAAAATGATTCATAAAGCAACGTGGATTAAAAATAAACTTACTACAATTTAAAAAAAAGAAAAATAAATATATAAATATTGATGAAAATCTCAAAGATTGTCCATCATGTGCTGCCTTGGAAAAAGACTGTGTTGTGAGAGGCAGTGTGGTACAATGGTTAGAGTGCTAGACTTGAAGTCAGAAAATACATGGCTTTAGAACCTTCCTCAGTCACATTAGCTATGGGACCCTGATCAAGTCACACTTAGCTCTTTTGGCCCCAGTTTTCTTTTATGTAAAATGAGGGGAAAGTATTTAATGCCCAGCCCTAAATATAAGATCCTGTGATCTTACAAAAAAAGTGAGAAACTCAGTAACTGAATGATATTTAGTGCATATAAATTGACAATGGGAGTGATGAATGATATTTACAGAAAGTTGTTTTCTTCTGGTTGCTTTTAGTGAGGTAATGAAAATGAAAAGGCGGTATGAGGTGGGCTTAGAGAAATTGGACTCTGCTGCCTCACAAGTAGCCACAATGCAGTGTGAGCTGGAAGCTCTGCAGCCTCAGTTGAAAGTGGCAAGCAAGCAAGTTGATGAGATGATGGCGATCATCGAAAAAGAGTCCATGGAAGTGGCCAAAACTGAAAAAATAGTGAAAGCTGATGAAGCTGTAGCAAATGAACAAGCCATGGCTGCAAAGGCAATCAAGGATGAATGTGACGCAGATCTGGCAGAAGCTCTGCCCATCTTGGAATCTGCTCTGTCTGCACTTGACACTCTGACAGCCCAGGTAAAGCTAACAGCATCGTATGGATGCATTTACCTTTGTGAAAATGAATCTCAATAAGCAGATAAAATAATTTAAAAGTTGTTTCCCTGAAGTTTGGTTGGTTCTTGGATGGCTCTATTTTGTTTGTCTGATATTTGAAAATAGACTTTTATTTGGACTTATTGTCAGACTGGACTGAGTATGTCATCACTATGTCTGTTTCTGTTTTATTATGAACTGACTTGTTCCTGACTCATTTCAACAAATTCACATGTCCCAGCAGCCTCAGGTCCAGGAGAGGGATCCCCTGGATGTGTGTGTGTGTGTGTGTGTGTGTGTGTGTGTATATGTGTGTGTGAGAGAGAGAGAGAGAGAGAGACAGACAGAGACAGACAGACAGACAGACAATTTACCAAAACAGAACAGGTAGATATTTATATTAACTAAACAAGCATTTATTAGGCACTTACTATGTTTTAGGCTTTGTGCTAGGCATTGAGGCACAAAGACAAAAAACCTGAAATAGTCCCTGCTTCATGGAGCTTATATTCTACTGGAAGAACATCTTTACTTCTTTGTCTACCACCTGTTGACTGCTCTTGGACTCTTACAATTCTGAGATTAAGTTGAGATTATCAGCTTCACTAGTTTACCAATTTTCACTTCCTCTGCAACTTTGTCACTCAAATTTGTCAGAATCTGTACAGATGCTATCCTTTCTTTCATGTCTTCCATTGTCCCCATTGCCTATTGTGCTTTTTTAGCTTCATTCATTCTTCCACTCGAGTCTTTCACTTCTACCCAAGACTAAGAATGTAGCCTTTGAAATTGGAGCACCAGAGGAAAATAAGGATGAGACTTCTAGTTTCTATATTTATCTTTTTTTCTACCTCTCTGATTTTGATCCTTTTACCTTAGTTGAATGGATCAATCAGAAGTTGGGATGAGGGGAAATTTTCCTTTTTCCTACAAGATAGGATCATTATCAAAAAATAATATTTGGGTAAGATGTTGCCCTTTTCTCAGGATCTGGTTTCCTTTTATATCTGACCCCTCAGACATGCAAGCTAGGAGGTGAAAGTAAAGCTGTCCCATGGGTTCAGGACTCTGGGTTGGGTTAGGATAAAATGATTCTGTACTAATCATCTCCTGTTAGTTTGTTCACTACAAATTTAGTCATTAAATAACTTATTTCTATTTCTTCCTAGTTCAATTTTACATTATAACCCTTGTTAACTCTTCTGTAGTTTTAATTCTCTTCTCTTGCTGTAGGAATTCAGTTCTTTACTCACTGAGAATCCTTCTTATTTTGTCTGATTTCTTCTGTTCTTGATTGACTATTTCATTCTTCTCCACTGTCCCTAAACTGTCTTCCTTAATTATCATGCTAATTATGATGCCTGATACTCATTAGTTTGTTATTAAAATAGTAACAAGTCCTTAATTTAAAAAAAAATAATTACATCAGTTTATATCTACATATTTCTGATAACTTGCAAAAATTTTCAAATTGATCTGTTGATTTAAAAAAATCAATATATATAAAGAGTTGTACAGATGGATAAGTAGGAATTTGGATCAGGACTTAAAACTTACAGATAAATCTTTTTGTGTAACACTCTATCTTAGTGGTCTTGACTTATTTGTAGGCTAACACTATGAATAAGAAATTCATATTCCTAGCCTCACATTTAATTACTGAGAAATATGTTTAGTGAAGAAATAGGTTATCTAGAGTAATCCATTTGCAAACCAAGTGGATAAGGGAAGATAGAATTTAAAAGTAGGTAGGCATTCAGTATACAGAGTCTTTGTTGGTGGTCATTTGAATAAGCCAGGCCACTTGAATTCCTGAGAGCACGTTTAATTTTTGCGGAGTTCCAAATGTATCTTTAAAAACTCTTAATGTGCAATTAATTTCTAAAATCAAATAAGTAAAATGTCTGCTATTGAGGGGAATAGACATATAAGGAACTTTATATTGGACTGTTATATTTTTAATGTTCAATTTTTGTTATTGCTAAGTAATTAAATTTCATCCTAATGTTACATCCATGTTGTCCCTTGCATCATGGGCCGTATTGACATAGTCCTCTGAGTAATACATCATGATTTCAAAGATATTTGATAAATTTCAGTGTTTTTTGAGAAGCATAGTTCTAATATACAATGTTCTTAGAAAACAACATGAAAACATGATGTATACATGTTTTCCTTTGCTAGAGTGTAAAATGAAAAATCAAGGGTTGGGCTTTTTCTTTCTCTCTTTTTTTTTGGCCTTTTTTTTGGGGGAGGGGGGTGTTGAGGGATGTGGATTTCCCTCTGTTGAAAGTATTTCATGAATACCCAATAGCAATAATGTCACCATAAACTACTTCCATAGGGGGAATATTCGTAATCCCACTACAGGAAAACAGTCAAGTAGATTCCCATAAGAGTTCCCTTTTTAAAAATTTTGTAATTCCCTCCCATTTGAAAAATGTTCCTTTATTTGCAGATTGATTTCACGCTGAATTTTTTGTTATTGTTTAAAATTGTTGTATAATGTTAGTTGTTAATAAGACACTTTCATCGGCATTTTAATTTTTTTTCTCCGAAGCCCCTTATAGCTCCTGTACCGGTATCAAATTAATATTTTTCAGATTTCCAAATTCAACAGTTAAATAAAGGATTCACACACATGCATACACACAGTTTTGATTCTTATTCCATTATTATGCCGGGGAAATGATATTTAAATTTACATTCATTTTAAAATAATTTTGCTCTCATTTACTTTTGGACATCTGCTGTGACTTTTAAAAAATAATTTTGGCTATGCTTATTATGAGGAACAAAAGGAACTTTTTATGGGAGAAACTATTTTGGGTTATTTACACCTATATTCCAATGTGTATCAAGGTGTACCAATGAACTATAATATTTTTTGGTAGGGGGAGGTTCTCATATCCTTTTTTTGCTGTTCTGAGCTACAATTGTCAACTGCTGTTGTACATACTATTATGTGTATGGGGGTAAATATATTTATTATGTTTGTAAAAGTCATTCTGTACAATTACAGATCAAGGTTGCTCTTCTGTGATATACAGGATATTATGTTTCAAAGGCCATGCTTGGAATACAATTAGAGAACTTAGTATTTTGATGTACTAAGACCTATTTTAAGTTTAATATTTTGCCTTTGCAAAAACTTTAATTAAAGATGTTATTTTAAAAAAAAAGTAGGTAGGCAATTTAAAATCAACTTTTATTTTAGATTATAGGAGAAGCACAGTTTCTGTTTTTGTATAATCTGAAAATAAGAACAAAGTTGTAGGTAGTTTTTAATCAAACTATTTCTTTGGTACTAATTGGAATATTTTGTTTAAAGGATATTACAGTGGTAAAATCCATGAAGAGTCCACCTGCTGGTGTCAAGATTGTTATGGAAGCTATATGTATCTTGAAAGGGATCAAAGCAGATAAAATTCCTGATCCATCAGGCTCAGGGAAAAAAATAGAGGACTTCTGGGGTCCAGCTAAAAGACTTCTTGGTGACATTAGATTTCTGCAGTCACTTCATGAATACGATAAGGACAACATACCTCCAGCATATATGAATATCATTAGGAAAAATTATCTGCCAAATCCTGACTTTGTTCCAGAAAAGATTAGAAATGCTTCTACGGCAGCAGAAGGTTTATGCAAATGGGTTATAGCAATGGATTCCTATGATAAGTAAGTTCTAATATGAAAATTTATTGTCATGTTATTTCTAGGTCTTTTTTTTCTTTCAGATTGATTAAGATGTTAAAGATTGTAAATATTTTAGGCTCATTGGAATGTCTTCTGTGCTTAATATCTTGTGATCTTAAATTTTAAAAGAGAACAAGTTTTTACATATAAACCATAAATAGTGTAGCACATACAGAAAATATGTAAAAATAATTTTAGTCACTATGTTGAGAAACATATCACAAAATATAGCAAGAATTCTTAAAATCATTTCTCCAGAAAAGCAAAAGTATAAATTTCATTATCAAAGGATAGGCCTTTCTAAGAAAATATTTATTGAATTTCTTCTTTCTCTTTGAGGTTTCAGATATCTCTGAGTTTTAATTTTTTTCTTACTCTAATCTCTTATAGAGAACTTCTTCCTTCCTCCTCTTTATTGCTATTTCAATAAGAACTGGTTTTTTGGCCATAAACCTGTTTAGCCTGTTGCATGTGGTAATTTGAAGATATATATCTGTGTTTATTTATGTTGATCAATATAATTCCATCCAATAGTTATTTTTTTTTTTACCCACTGCTTTACTCAGGTTCATTGGTTACTTCCATTAAAAAAATGCATAATAGGTGAGGGGTCAGGAATGTAACAACTTAATAACTTGTTACATGCTAATTGTAAATTTTTTGGTATAATTTTACAATATACCCCCAAATAATGAATCTGAGGGTTGAATGTAATAACAGATTTGTTTTTCACTGTTTCTCCTCCACCGCTCTTCACTTTGGCCAACTCATAAGAAAAATGAGACAGTTGGACTAGATTGCTTGTCTCTAAGATTTCTTCCAGCTTAAAAAAATCATCCCATGATTTGATGAACATTTGTGAAAATTATTTTGACAATAAGATAAAATATGTCACATTCTATCCTTAGCTTGTAAAGTGGCTTTCCTAATTTACTATGCATATAAAATTTGGTTAAAATATTGCTGAGAAATTGGGTATGGTCCAGCCCATTATCTTACCCACTGCCTCATTTGACTGACAACTTATATTTGTAATATATGTAGACTGTAATATGGTAGACTGAGGCTAATGATGAAGTCCGTGAATGTAAAAGAGAAAACACAATTGGGCAAAGCCATGACATTGGCTTTATCAGCACCATTCCTTCTTTAATCAACTGATAAACTGACCACATACATGGTAATAATATAGTTGGAATAGTAAGCACATTCCTCTTTCATTCTTATTTTGTATACTAACATATATAGAACATTAAATTGAATACTTTGGTGATAAGTCAGTTATAGAAATAGTTTGACATTTTATTTTGAAACATGAGAACAAGTAAGTTTGAAAATACCTGCTATGCTTAGCTTAATACTTTTTAGATGTTTTATAATTTGGTGATTTTCTTTTCATAAATTTTTCATTGATGTTTGATATCATATTAGAAAAATCAATTCTATTATAGTTAGTACTAAGGAAACTAGAAGTGCATATTTAAGTATAAAGATTCATTACAAAATGTTAGATACATATTCCAATTACTTATGTTGCTTTTTTTAGAGTGGCAAAAGTTGTAGCCCCCAAAAAGATCAAGCTGGCCCAGGCTGAAGGTGAACTTAAAATTGCCATGGATGGTCTTAGAAAGAAACAAGCAGCACTTAAAGAAGTTCAGGATAAATTAGCCAAACTTCAAGAAACACTTGAATTAAACAAACAAAAAAAGGCCGACCTAGAAAATCAGGTATGTTATAGCTATGGATAATTTTCAATTGTATAATCATTGCATAATGGCCCAAATGTATGCCACATATCCCTTCTCTCTCTACTTCCTCAACCATATTGGTTTGCATAAAACCTAACTGTGGCCTACATTCAGAATTTGGGAAGGAAACATTGACTATTTAGGCCAGTATGGGGGTCTATATGTTCATTCTTGTGGCCAAATTTTGAATTTTGGGGAAATCATTCACCTTTTGAATATATACAATACCTGTTAATTGTCAGTTCTGTAGTTGAAGATAATTTATTTTTATATCATCAGGAAAAATATTTGCCAAGTTTTGATTATATTCTAGAAAGAAAATAGAAAAATATTCCCATAGACACTGGCTAAATATGTCATCAAAATTAAATTATATCAAGAAATATTTATCATTTACATACAAGCCATTGAGGGGATTAGAAGAGATTATCAAAAAAGTAAGAACTAACACCATTGTCATTGATCCCCTTTTGTATTTATTATATTTACTGCTTCATTAGGATATTAAGGAATATTGGTGGAAAGTAGAGACAAGGATCTGGGAATGTTTAGGTAGAAAGGTCTTCAAAGAGGCTCCTTATGCTACTCCAATAGTCCTGCAGCTATAGCTTGCCCTAGCTCTTGATTTATATTCTGCTGGAATTTAGCTGCCTATGACAGCAATAACTCTTTCTCAATCTTGGTTTTGTCACAGATGTCCCCTTAGAGCTCCTCATGTTTTCAGTCTATCAACAGTTGCACAAAGCTCCATACTCTGCTTCTTCCAGGCTCACTTTTCCCATTGGTGAAGGCAAAGAACAAGTGGACATATACTCCCTTGGCTCAGGGCAAGTTCTCCTAGTCTAGAGTGGTTCTTCTGGGTTTTGCAGTGGAGAGGAGTAGAATATGTTGTCATCATACACACCATGTGCTAAGAATGTTAGGTAACTAAGCAAATTGAAATGACATCATGTAATAGAAAAGCACACTGGAGTGGAAATAAGGATATCTGACTCGTGGCTCTAGTCCTGCCATTAATTAGTTCTATCACCCTGGGAAAATCTTCCAACTCTGGGATTTCTATGATCATTACAATCAGTTCCTAATAATAAGCCTAGGTGAACAGATATTAAAATTGTAGAATGAGAAATTTGTGCTTGTGAGGATTTATGTAGGAAGAAAATGTCTCTTCTTTTATGCATACTGGGTACATAGCATTCCCTGACTGGCTATTTCCCAGTAGTTCAGCAGCAGCCCTAGAAACTAGATGTAGTAGGTTATACTGGTCTATTCAGAACAGGATGGAGACACTGTAATAAAGATTGCAATAATTTCTTGAATAATGATATATTGTATTACATCTGTCATATACATAGCTTGTTTTTTTGGTAGTACAAGTTTTCTATCTGAGATATTTTCCCTTAATGAACTTGGTTTTGGAAATATTGGTTTGAGTTTTTAAAATATTATCTTTTAAATTAGAGCATCTTTATGAGTCAGGCCAGTTCCAATGCTCTTGTGAAGAGAGCCAACTACATCCAGAAAAAGAACTGTGAGAACTGAGTGTGGATCACAACATAGTATTATCACTCTTTTTGTTGTTTGCTTGCATTTTATTTTCTTTCTTTTTTTTCCTTTTTGATTTGATTTTTCTTGTGCAGCAAGATAATTATATAAATCTATATGCATATATTGGATTTTACATATATTTTTACCATGTTGATATTGAGTAATATTGAATTACTTGCCATTTAGAGGAGGGATTGAAGGGAAGGGGGGGATTGGAACACAAGGTTTTGCAAGGGTTTAATGTTGAAAAATTATCCATGAATATGTTTTGAAAATAAAAGACTTTAATAAAATAAATAAATAAACAAATGAATTAGAGGATCTTTGAATGAAGATATATGTCAGCCCTCAATTTTGGCTCTTTTGTTGTAGGAAACCATTAAAAAAAAAACCTGGACATTCTTTTTCCCTTCCAAAATAATTTAGTTAAAATCCCTAGCACAAAATTCTCTTGACATTATCTTCTTCCTATGTATATTCATGTTGTCTTTTTAAAAATCACATTAAAACAACTTCAAATACCTTTCCTGGAATATTGCCATTCTGTGATTTGAAATAGAATTCACCTAATTCCACCACAGTGATCAGCTTGTCATCTTGACATGTAGTATGCTTTTTCTTATTGACTAAAGTGAAAATTAATATGTTTTGCTAATCATAAATACCTAAACAAGTTAATCAAATTCACGACTTCCAAAAGTAATATTTTAAAAATGAATATAAGGTTTAAGGAGGTTAATGCTAATACTATTATACAAAATTTGATATATACTTAAATAAAAACTCATTAGATTGTAGCTTACTGACTAGCTTTCTTTTTCTGATCTGCTGGGTATATGGAAATTATGTTTATTGATTATTGTAATGTTCTTAGAAGCTTTTGAAAATTTGAAAATCTTTATATAAAATCAATACCTGTGTATAACTTGACATTTCATTTATTTTGAGTTATTGATCACTTCCTTCAGCATTGATATTTTTCATATTCAGTAATGTCATATATTTGTATATGTGTTATGGACTTATCTGTGTTTACATTTACATGGTATCACAATTTAATACAAATATCTCTCAAGTCCCTCCTAGTTCTAAAGATTTTGTCATTCTATGATTTAAAAACGTATTGTCAAATAGTTTTTCTCCTAATCAGAAAAGCCAAATTATTATGTGAATATTTTAGCATGAATAATTTAACATGTAAATACAAACTTTTGTCAATTTTAACTCAGTCTATTTCTGGACACTAAGAAGAGATTATTTTATTTTTTAAGGTTGACTTGTGCAGCAAAAAACTAGAGAGAGCTGAGCAATTGATTGGAGGCCTTGGAGGAGAGAAAACTAGATGGAGTCTAAGTGCTTTGGACTTGGGGCATTTGTATATTAATTTAACTGGCAATATGCTCATTTCATCAGGAGTTGTAGCTTACCTGGGAGCCTTTACATCAAGTTATCGACAGGTAACTGTGTAGTATAGATATTTGAAAATATAAGCAGTTTTCAAGGAAAACTGTCAATTTATAAAACTGTTATTTATATTGGTGTTTTATTTAATGATAAATATGTGCTAATAGCATCCCCTCATACTCCCAGCAATCCGATATATAATTGTGTACCAATAAAGTTGTCACAAGTTTGCCAATACATGGAATGTTTGAACTTTGAGGTTAAAATGAAATATAAGATGAAGAGAAACAACCATACATAGATGTTTCCTTTCCTTGTTACAAAATGCAAAACTCTTTCCCATGGTCCATTCTTTTTAGTAGTAAGTAAAGAGTTGTCAGGTCAAGACCAAGCATATGCTGTTCACATGAAGTTTTGTTTGTTTCACATTTTACACAGTATTTAAAGAACATTTTTCGCCCCCACCATATAGGGATGGGGCAAGAGGATGGAGACTGGGGAGTGGAAAGGTGTTACACAGATGTAAAATGTAGCAAAATGTAGAGAGACCTAGAGGGAGACTTCCAGAACATTGGGCAATTCCTCTGTAAAGGATATATGACAGAACATGACAAATTCTCAGGATGAGAAGATATGGAATGGCTTAAAATCATCATTATAATTTTCTGTGTAAATCAATGCAGGGCAATCCTAGTAAATGACTACATTCTTAAATCCAGAAGAGATGAAGTGATAATAGTAATAGAGGCGTTACTTTTATTCTGAAGAAGAAAACTGTAAAACCTAAAGAATTTGAAAAATCTATACTTAACAAAAAGTATAGAATTGGTAGTGAATAATGAAAGAATGGCAAAAATAATTCTAATCTCTCAAATTATTTTGAAGAGGATATGGAATTTCTAAAAGCCCTTTTGAGTTTGATGGTGGAAATCCAAATAACAGAGCAGAACAAACAAAATAATTTTTAAATATTATCTTCTTTAACTATGATGAATAAGTTCATGTTCCTATATTTGACAGTATAAAAAATTTCAGAATCTCCTTATCATATGTTATAGCCTTTCTCAGTATTAAAGACCTGTGAAAAGACATTGAAAGATTGAATCAAAATTCAGCTGGTACATACAAAAATCTTAATCATATTACTCAATTGAAGACAATCAAAAAAGCAAAATGCATAATGAAATCCAGAAAACAAAAATATATCTGAAATCCTTGATAACTCTTAATCAACAATTGAAAGTAAAAGCTTAAAGATTAAGTAAACAATTCAATATCAATAAAAAATACTACAAAAAACTTGAGAAACAAAAGAACTAGAAGAGAAGTCTTCAAAAGAGAAGAACGTAGAATATTTCAGGTGATTTAAATTGTTGAAAGAAATTCAGCATAACAAAAAAAATCTAAGTTGGAACAAAGGAAAATGAGCTTTGTATATCATCAGTGAAATGACAGTAACTCAAGGAAGAGGCATGAATCTCTGCTTTCTCTGGAAAAAAAAACAGAAGCAGTGGATCTGATAAATATTGTTTCAAACACTTCACAGTGGTGTGTGAATTATTAGTGAAGCATTTTACCAAGATTCCTCTTGGATGCAAACTTTATCTCAAATTTCTTAACAAAAGACAACACATTTGTGAGGTGTGTTTTTAAAAAAGAATTGTTTTTTTTTTTTAAAGATGAGAACTGTAGTGAATCCTTCAAAGACTGATCATATAAAGTGCATGTTTATGTACTTATGTAAAGTAATACTTATGTTGCTCAAATATATATAAATGCTTTAAAAAAATTGACTGAAAAGCAAAAATGGTGTGCCAAAATTTCTCCAGAGATTTGAAGAGCAATTTAACTTTCTGTAGTTATTACTGAACAAGTCATGATCTTATGTTAACCAAAGAGTAAAGGGATGTAACACTTACACATTCTTTATTGATTATGTCAAAACTTTTGACTCAGTTCTGCATTCTAGGCTTTATCACATACTGCAAATAATAAAATGAATCTAAACATTAAAGAATGCTAGAATATTTGATGTCTGCATGGAAAACAGTTTTCTGTTTAAAACACATTCTGAACTCAATGAGGTCAAGAACAGTTAGTATAAAACAATACATTTTCTAGGAAAACAATTTAAATCTACCATGATTCTGCTATTCTTCAACCCATTGTCATCACTTCTAAGAAGAATAGAATATGGCTTTTGGTATAATAGAAAGTTATATCATGACATGAATCACATTATAATATCAAGCTAAATACCTCCATAGAAAAACTCATTAATACCTCTTTGAGTTTGTGGGAATTAACATAAGACTAGTCATGTATGCTTAGAAACTGAAAGCTTTAAGCTTGAATCCAGAGATCAAACTGAACTATTGGATGAAGGTGATACTTATGAATAGTCAAGTCAAGAAAAAAATCAAATATTTTTCTGTCAAGGAGAAAAATTATCTAGCATAACATTTTATGTTTTAAAAAAACCCAAAGTCAAAATTTAATGGGAAGAATTCATTTTGATCATTAATATTTATATAATTCCACTATCAATATATATTTTGGCATCAATTTATACAATGGTATCTAAACAAAAATCCATACAGTGTTAATTAAACATAAGGATTATCACTCCAAGTTAACTAAAGAAAAACTAATGCTTCCTCATCAAAAGGAAGAGGACTTGAAAAAGAAAATTAATAAATATCCTTAGTGCACATGATCAGCAGGCTAAAAGTAGAAATACTTTTGAAAAAAATACCTCATTTCATATAGTAATAGTGAAGGATAAACTCAGAATTACTCCATTAAATTTGTTGAATATAACTAAAATTTATTTCTGAATAGAACCCAGGAAGCATTTAAGATCCAATATTTCATGGGAAGATTCCTTATTCATAATGTAGTGTATAAGTCAGTTAAAGATTTTATCTGTAATTATAAGCCAAAACAGGGAGAAAAATAAATTAGTACATTATTTACAGATACTTATAAAGTACACATTGCATACTCATCAGTTCAAACACTATGTCAACAAAAAAATGTTCAACAAATGTGTAAGTCATGTAGATTTTTTTTTTGGAAACACAAATTTTTGATAGAAATTCAGGATAAGGTCACTGCCATTATAAATTATAGAAAGGTTAGGGAGCCAAAACTTATTGATTGATGCAGATTATGTGATAAAATAAAGGAAACTGTATTACATATTATTATAAGTTTAAAAATGTAGCCTTTCCTAAATTCCTAGAAAGATATGTTAAATAGCTATAATTATATTCCAGAAGCTTGTTATTCTCATTACATAAACCAACTCCTTCCCAATACTACAAATAGATATAAACTTCAAAATATCCTTGAGAAATTCAATAAACTGTTCTAGCACCAAAGTGTCCCTCTAGAGAGATCTAGTATCCACAATCACTAATTCATATTACTGAAATATAAAAAATAAGTAATATTTTTCATGGCAATTATTATGCCAAATAATTTTAAATTATGCAGAATGCAAAGTTTTTTTTTAAATAGAGAAATGATGAGAGAAATTAAAACTATAGAAATAGGATAAAATACATATCACACCATCTTCCTGTTTTGCTTATGTAATTAATTCCAATATACTTTCAGTGAGTCTACAAATAGGATTACTTTATGTTATTTATTACTCATATGCAAAAAAGTATTAGTTATCCACCTATTCAAGATTATATAGAATATTAAATATGAAAGAATAATAGCTTGATAATGATTTAAGATTAAAGCACAGTGCCTGACACACTCTAAGCACCATATAAATAATAGCTGTTATTATCATGGAGGGAGGTCTGGTTTCTTAGCTAGTACAACCTGGGTTCAAATTCCAAAGGTTCAGGTTGTACATCACCTGCCTGTCTGCTTTGGTAGAAGGAGTTTCTTCACTAAGAGTTATTTTTGTATTTGAAATCACAACTCAGGTTTAAATAAATCAGTGAATGAATGAATAGGTAAATGTATAGACAGTAGTAGAAGCTCATCCTGCACCAAGAGAAGGAATATCTACATTGATGATGTCAGATCCACTGAAGTATTGAAGATATAAAATAGCAGTATTACTTTATTTTTCTCTTCCTCAGCTTCCAAAGTAACCTAAAATAAATTATCTTTATAAATTGTAAAACCATCTGCTGATTTTCCCTTTATAATCCTAGAAAACATGTTTTTATATTAAAAAGTTCTGCCTACCAAATCACAAATGCCACAATCTGGTAGTCCTTAGGATACTATATGTAGGTGTTGACTTTTTTTAAAAGCCTAGTAATTTTAGCTGAAAAATAACTATTCCTGATATTTTAATATATTTTAATATTTAATATAACAATCCCTATAACAAGTGCTCTGTGCTCATCCTTTTGACTTGTACACAACTTAAATTACTGAGCTTAATTCTGTAGTAAAGTAGGTCTTCAGCATATCAGGCACTTTGGGTTAAGCACAAACATTTTTAAATCATGAGAAAAATGTTTGCTATAATTTTCTTTTCAAAGTCTTGATTATTTAGTGTGGCATAGTAACCTTCAAAGATTATGCTAGCAGAACACATACACTAGCAAGTTCCACCATCCTGGAAAGGAATGAATCTGAAAACAGTGAGTTTTGTGTCTGAGGACCAGCTTAGCTAAATATAGAGACACTCATCACTAGTAAACTGGCCACTTGGTGATGAAATCTTGGGCTAATTCTAAATAGGTGATCTTTGCGAAGTGACCAATAGTTGAATATTCAACTGGAAAACTGAATTGGATCACTTCTTGTTATTTTCACTGTAATTGAAACTATAAGATAGAAATATATTGCATCTAAATAGGAGGATGGCTCTCAAGTTCCCTTTTAAAGGACAAATAAAGGAGATGACAGAGTTGGTTTTATGGTGTAGCCAAAGGAAACAAGACCATTTAATGAGATAGTTTTTTCCTATTGTTTTGCAATATTCATGGTAAGTATTTTTAAAAAGTCTACCTTGAAAATAGTTTCTGCTTATTCATCAATAATCTCTTGCTTAGGATAAAGAGGTAGAAAAAGAAAGAAAGAAAGAAAGAAAGAAAGAAAGAAAGAAAGAAAGAAAGAAAGAAAGAAAGAAAGAAAGAAAGAAAGAAAGAAAATAGAGAAAAGATAAAATCATTTAATTTCAGCATTCACTGACTTCAGTGTAAAGGTTGGAACACTAATACTGGAAAACATGGATCAAGAATAAGGAATGAGTCAAAAGACTGTGTCACTTAACTCCAATTCACTTTCAAGTCAAGACATCATGCCATAATGTCACTGATTCTCTTCAAAAATGAATGAACAACAATACAAAGTTCTCACACCTACACATCAAAAATTCTTTCTTTAAAGAAAAAATAAGGGAAATTTGACATTATGTTCAATAATAATATCAAATAACATCATAGAAAAAAGGAAAATTTATTATATCTTAACATATAGAAAATAACTTATTACTGATGTATAGGAGTCATTCCTGAACTCAATGTCTCTGTACAAATAGACTATCAACTTGTTAGAACAAAGGTCAAAATTAATACAAAGCTAAAAGAAACGATAAGAATAAAAAAAAAGATATGATAATCAGTTAAAACAACTCCAACCTGATATATTTGAACAAGTTATTGATAAAAATCTGATAACAATTTCATGCAGAGGTTCAGCCAATGTAAATTGATAGCCATGGTAAGAGCAAAAGTGTAATGTTCTTTTCTAAAATATAATGTTCTCTGAGAGCAGGTTTCTTGGGGAGATTCTGGGGGCAGCCTTAGTTTCAGTTCAGTTCAATAATAATCCCAAATGTAGCCAGAAGTTAAAGTCTAGTCCTTTATTGTCTCTTCCAACATAACCCAGTTAACTTTCTTAGAGACCTATCTCTCTCCTTGGTTCCAAGAGCTCCTGTTGCTAGTCCTTTGCCTTTTCCAGCTTCTTGCTGCTCTTCTTCTAAATGTCACCAGCCAACACAAAGGTCGAAGTTGGAATGAATCTGATTCTGCCTCCGAGAGTGGGCTTCTGCAAATGTAATGTTTTCTTCTATAAAATATAATGTTTTCTCTGGGAGCAGGTTTCTTGGGGAGCTTCTGGAAGCAGCCTTCCTTTCAATTCTGAGTAATACTCCCAAATGCAGCCAGCTGTTAAAAGTCCAAATCCTTTAGCCTTCCAGATCTTGTTTTCAGTGTTCTCAACAGGACAGCCTGCCACCACTTCTCTGTCTTCCTTCATTCTGCCCAAATGAATCCTGGCTTCTCAATCTCCCAGAGTGCTCTTTGGTCCTAAGAGCTTCTTGCTTATATGCTGCACACTGAGTGTATTCCAATCATTACATCACTAGGAAACCATTATTTGTTGTAGGATTAAATCAATGCTAAATTAGATTTAACCATTGTCTCCTCAATTCCACTGACTTAGCATCTTGTAAGAATTCTAACACAAAAGAACTTAAAAAGTGCGTCAGGAGACATTTGACTTTACTTGCCAGTGAGTAAAATATGGTAACCAAGCACAAAACTGGTTTAGAATATAAACTCATTGCTAGAATCTTCCAGATGAGTAGTGAAGATTATAAATTGTATAATGTCTTAACACAGAAGAGAAGCAGCTGGTAAAACCTAAATTTAAAGAAAGTTTATTGAGAGACCACATTAAACAAAGTCATCCTAATGTCATTTAAGGATGAACCCAGAAGGACTAAAAGCATTAAAGTTGGAAGAGATGGACAAAACTTTTAATAACAACCCCTTTTTACCACCAAAGATGGTAGAATCATCACCCTTAGATCCTATTATCATAGTGCTTACAGATGAAGTAGGAAAAGCAATAAAGAAATTTAGAAAAACAGCTCAATTGGGGCCAAGTTTTAAAAATGTAAAGAGCAGATCCCTGCTGGAGACCAATTATGAGGACTACTGAAGGACCAGTTTACAAGGTATGTGAGGGAAGAGGAGATACAAAAGGCTTGAAAAATATATCAGATCTTATTAATTTTTTTAAAAAGGTAACCAAGAACACATCAGCAGTTACTGATGTATGTTCATGCTTTTCTTTATGTATAAAAACATTATTTTAATCTAAATGTGTAAGGAAGACATCTTTGATGAGTGTATTAATAGGAAGTGGACAGGCTTTCCAAACATGTATTCCTTCATCTTTACTCGTATATAACTGACTGAAAGAGATAGCGTCTCTAAAGAAATAAAATCAGATATGGAATTGAGTGCAATGGAAAGGCACATGGTTCTGAGCAAGCTGTAACATAAGTAAGGGATTATAAAAAGAACCACAATAAAGGATAGCATCAAAGGACATGTATGTTTTGTCATATGAGCTCCTGTGCTCCACTGGTATTGTCATCATGTCAAGAGAAAAGAAAGGCCCTCAGCATGTTGATTAAACCCCCGTGGTGGACTGGGACATGAACATGAGTCATGCAGGATGAACAGCCACAGTTGGGTTATGATTTACATTGTTGAAGAGGACATTAACATCAATAAGACTCCAGATCTATTCATTTCACTATATTGTCCTAGTGATCACGTATTCATTCTTTGAATATGTCTATGTAACTGCAAAAATATCTACTTTACATCCAAAATGCAACTTATTAATTGGTCTGGCTTTCCTAATTGGATGCAATAAAAGTTCTATACATACCGTGAATTCTTTAGCCTTCTAAAATCATTGACAAGTAGCCCCCAGTCTTGATAGAGTCCTGACAGCTCCTTTGTAGTGCTATAGAGCCTTAAAGTCTAAAAATAATAGGGTATGTCTCTGCCAATTGCTTGACTAAATAAATGGATTTTCACATTAAAAAAAAAAACCACACCACAAAACAAATGCCAAATTCCTTGCTGTTCACTCCCCATTCTTTTTTTTTTTTTTTTTTTTTTTTGACTGTTCATACATCAATCATTTTCCAAGCCTCACTTCCCATTCTGGTTCATTTCTTTTGTACTATTACTGAGGTAGCCTGTCATAATGAAGAGACAACACTGGAGTCAGAAAGCCCTGAGAAATCTGATTCCTACTGGACCTCAGACCTGGGAAAGTCATCTAACTTCTCAGTGCCTCAGATGCTTTGTATGCAAGGGCCAATCTGCCTACTCTTCATTGGTAGAGAAAGTTTTCTCATTAGGAATTTTCTGCAGCACCAAAGAATTTATAAGGGGAAATTTTAATCTCTAGATGCTTATTTGCATAAAATAGAGAAAGAAAAGATCAATTAATTGGGCTTGCAACAAAAAAAAAAAGCTAGAAAAAAGAACAAATTAAAGTCCCCCAATTAAATACCAAATTTGAAATTCTGAAAATAAAAAGGGAGATTAATAAAATTTAAAGTAAGAAAACTATTGATTAATAAATAATACTGAATTGATTTTATGAAAAATCAACAAACTAAATAAGCCTTTTAACTAGTTAATTTGATTAGAAAAAGGAAAGAAAATTAAATTGTTAGTTTCAAAAATGAAAAGGGAGAACTTTCCACCAATAAAGAAAATTTAGAACAATAATTAGGAGTTATTTTGCCCAACTATATGTCAATAAATTTGATCATCTTAAGTGAAATAGAGGAATACCTACAAAAATATAGATTGTCCAGATTAACAGAAGAGGAAATAAATAACTTAGTCTCATTTTAGAAAAAGAAATAGAATAAACTATTAATCAGCTACCTAACAAAAAAATCTCCAGGGCCATATGGATTTATATGTGAATTCTTCCAAACATTTAAAAAACAATTCCAATACTATACAAACATGAAAAAAATAGGAGTCTTACCAAATTCCTTTTACGACACAGGTATAATGTTGATACTTAAACTAATAGAGTGAAAACTGAGAAAGAAAATTATAAACCAATTTCCCTAATGAATAATGATGCAAAAATCTTAAATAAGATATTAGCATAGAGATTACAGAAAGTCATCTCCAGGATAATACTCCATGACCAAGAGGAATTTATACCATGAATGCATTATTAGCACAATTAATTGTATTACACTATGCACTATTAACATAATTGACAATAACCAAACTAACAAAAAACCATATGATTATCTCAATAGATGCAGAAAAAGTATTTGGTAAAATCCAACATCCATTCCTATTAAGAACATGAGAGAGTATAGGAACAAATGGAGTTTTTCTTAAAATGATCAGTAGCATCTATTTAAAACCATCAACAAGCATCATATGTAATGGGGACAAACTAGAATCATTGTCCACTATCACCATTATTATTCAATATTTTATTAGAAATGTTAGCTTTGGCAATAAAGGAAGAAAAAAAGAAAGGAATTAGAGTAAGTAATGAGGAAATCAAATTATTACTCTTTGCAGATGATATGATAGTATGCTTAGAAAATAAATTAAAAACTACTAGAAACAATACACAACTTTAGCAAAGTTGCAGGATACAAAAAAATCCACATAAATCATAAACATTTTTATATATTACCAATCAAGTCCAATAGCAAGAAATACAAAGAGAAATTCCATTTAAAATAACTGTCAATAAAATAAAATACTGGAGTCTGACTGCCAAGGCAAAGTCAGGAATTATATAAACACAGCTACAAAATACTTTGCACACAAATAAAAGTCAGATCTAAGCAACTGGAAAAATATCAAGTACTCATAGGTAGGCCAATCGAATATAATAAAAATGACAATACTACCTAAATTAATCTATTCATTCCATGTCATATCAATCAAATTGTCATATCAATCAAATCAATCAAAAGGTCAAGAATTTCAAAGGAATTAATAAAAATGCAAATGAAGGTGACCTACATGTGCTAGATCTAAAACCTACATTATAAAATAGCAGTCAAAAAAACCATTTGGTACTTGCTATGAAATAAGATAGTTAATCAGTGGAATAGATTAGGTTCACAGGACAAAATAGTCAATACTATAGTAATTTAGTGATTATAAGAATTCACTATTTGATAAAAACTGCTGGGAAAATTGGAAACTAGTATGGCAGAAACTAGGCATTGACCCATACCTAACACCATATACCCCGATAAGGTCAAAATAGGTTCATGGTCTAAACATAAAGAGTGATACTATAAGGATATTAGAAGAGCAAAGGATAGTTTACCTCTCAGATCTGTGGAGAAGGAAGGAATTTGTGGGAAAAAGAACTGGAATTCATTATAGAACACAAAATAGATAACTTTGATTATTAAGTTTTAAAGTTTTTGTACAAACAAAACTAATGCAGACAAGATTAGAAGGGAAGCAATAAACTAGGAAAACATTTTTACAATCAAAAGTTCTGATAAAGGCCTCATTTTTAAAATATATAGAGAACTGACTCAGATTTATAAGAATTTAAGCCATTCTCCAATTCACAAATGGTCAAAGGATTTGAACAGACAATTTTCAGATGAATAAATTGAAACCATTTCTAGTCATATTAGAAGGTGCTCTAAATCACTATTGATCAGAGAAATGCAAATTAAGACAACTCTGAGATACCACTACACACCTCTCAGATTGGCTAAGGTGACAGGAGAAAATAATGGCAAAAGAGGGGACACTAATACAATGTTGGTAGAGTTGCGAACTAATCCAACCATTATGGAGAGCAATTTGGAACTATGCCCAAAGGGCTATTAAAATGTGCATCCCTTTTGATCCAGCAGTATTTCTACTGGGCTTATATCCCAAAGAGATAATAAAGGAGAGAAAGAGATTCACCTGTGCAAAAATGTTTGTGGCAGCCCTTTTTGTCATAGCAAGAAACTGGAAATTGAGTGGATACCCATCAATTGGAGAACGGCTGAATAAATTATGGTATATGAATATTATGGAATATTATAGTTTTATAAGAAACGATTAAAAGAAATTGATTTCAGAGAGGCCTGGAGAGACTTAAATGAACTGATGCTAAGTGAAGGGAGCAGAACAAGAAGATCATTGTACATGGCAACAGCAAGACTATACAATGATCAATTCTGATGGAAATGGTTCTTTTCAACAATGAGATGATTGAGGCCAATTCTAATGATCTTGTGATGAAGAGAGCCATCTATACCCAGAAAGAGAACTGTGGGAATTGAATATGGATCACAACAAAGCATTTTCATTGCTTTTGTTGTTGTTTGCTTGCATTTTATTTTCTTTCTCATTTTTTCTCTTTTTGACCTGATTTTTCTTGTGCAGCAAGGAAATTGTATAAATATGTATGCATATGTTAGATTTAACATGTATTTTTACCATGTTTAACATATATTAGATTACTTACTATCTAGGGGAGGCAGTGGGGAAAGGGGGACAGGAATTGGAACACAAGATTTTGCAGAGGTCAGTATTGAAAATTTATCCATGCAGATGTTTTGAAAATAAGAAGTTTTAATTAAAAAATTATTAAAAATAAAATAGCTGTTGATAATTTGTTTAAAAAAGCAATTTCTTGCAGCAATGAAATTGCCAGAATGGACCAAGAGAAAAAAATAGATATTATCAAAAATAATCTTCCTCTTTTATTCATCATCAGAATCTTTGAATCAGGATTTTTCATTTTTGAGATTTTTTTTATTCCTTTTAAGCTGAAATGATTAATTAGAAGGTTTAACTTACCTGATCTCTCAGCCAAGGTAGTGATCACGTATTTTTACCTCTCCATTTTCTGAGACTACAAAGCATAAATTAATAGATAAATGTGGTTCTCAACTAACCTTCAGCAATTGATGTAAACTCCTAAGCATCATCCCACATAAAGTGTACACAGTGCACTAGGAATGCCGCATGTTGGTTGCACTGAGATTTCTGGTCAGATCTCAGTATTTCTAGCATGTTAATTAAGTTGTGACTAAAAACTCAAGCTGTGAGTCTTCTTGGAGGATGGTAAAATATAATTTGAGACTTTTTGATAACTTTCAAGTTGGGCATGTGTTGAAATAGTTTACTTTTAAAGACTCTATCTTGGTCATAATGGATCCTAACAAGGGAAATACTTCCTCCAACATACTTGAATAGCTATAGAAACTTTTGGATTCCTAATGGGGTAACTGTGTAATATTAGTCATTATTGTATTTCTGATATTATTTTCTTCCAGAGATTGAAAAAATTCATATAAAAATTTCAAAAATTTGCTATTGCTTACACTCTCCAAATATGTAGCATGTGTTGATAGTGGTTTTATCTGAACCTATAATAATGATAATATCTAGATCTATAAATAATGCAGAAATTGTTCCTTTCTAGCTCTAGGATTCTCTGGTCATAAAATAATAGGGCTTGACCAGTACTTGTTCTTTATTGATGCTATATATAAGATCCATTATTGATCAGTATAGCACTTCATCACCCAATTTTCTTCCTGAAGTCTCTTGGAAATCCTTTAGTCATTTGTTCTTGCTACCAGTCATGCAATCACAATCCAACACACAACTAAAACAAACCATCAATCAATAAGCACTTGTTTTGTGCTTTATTATATTCCAGGCATTGTGTCAAGCTAGTAATATGCAAACACATAAAAATTAGTGCCTGTCCTCAAGGAGCTTATATTCTAATGAAGTATTCTGTCTAACATATACAAATATACAAAATATGCATAAATTAGACAGAATGTAAACCACTAATAGCTGAAGAAACTAGGAAAGGCCCCTGTAGAAGAAGGTGACTCTTGAGTTGACTCCTTCATCTTTCTCTGATAATCATTACATTTCAGTATTATTATGTACATGTAACTCACAAAGTCTTTTCCATCTTTGATCTTAAATATTGTTCAGAAATCAGAGATTCAGAAAGGTTCTAGCTACACAGCTAGCAAGAGACAGGATTTAAACTCTTTTTCTTTCCTGATTATAAGTCCAGAATTCAAAAATTATGATGATGTGATGGTTGAAATAATTGAAAAAAAATTACTTGAAGGAAAGATTTTTTTAACTTTATTCAATAATATTATACATACTATGCTGACTCTTCTAGCAAGAAGGGGAATGGAAAGGGTTCATGGAGAAAGAAGGATGTGAGATTTAGTACTTTCAGAGGTATTCCTGACCTCAAAGGGCAAAAGCAGGAGTTGTAGTAGAGGTGGAAATTGCAAAAAGACAGTCAGACTTCCCTTATGGCAGATATTCTTACCTCTTTTTGTATCCTTATCTGTTTGTTGAAGCCAATTATATTTAAATAGTTATTAGGATATTAATTTTTTTTAAAAAGTTAATAATTAGCATTTACAAAGTATATTAAGATTTTACAAAGTACTTTACAAAGATCACATTTGATCTCCACAACCAGCATATAAGTAGGTGCTATTATTATTATTATTTTATAGATGAAAAAACAAAGATGGAAAGAAGTTAACTGGCTTGCCCAAGGACACAGAGCTATTAAGTCTCTCGAGTCAGATTTGAATTTAGGTCTTTTATATCTTTTATATCCAGTACTTTACCCTACCAAACCACCCAGCTATATAGGTATTCATAAACCACTTGCTCTAAAGGAGAAGCTTCTTAACAATAAGAGCTGTCTAAAAAATTAGTATAGGATACCTAGGTCACCCAATGGATAGAGCATCAGGTTTGGAGTGAGAAAGACTTCCTGAATTCAAATCTACCCTTAGACACTTCCTAGCTGCATGAAACTAAACAAGTCACTTAACCCAGTTTGCCTCAGTTTCCTCATCTATAAAATGAGTCAAAGAAGGAAATGGCAAACCACTTTAGTATCTTTGCTAAGAAAATCCAAAATGAGGTTACAAAGTGTCAGACATGATTGAAATGACTAAACAAAAACAATAAAATGAAATACCATGCTTCAGAAGGCATTAAGCTTCCTCTTCAGAAATCTTAAAGCAGAGGAAAAAACTATGATAAACAGAAAAGCCAGATATGTTTCACTAATTTGTGGCTAATAAAAAAAAAAAAAACAAAGCAAAACTTTTTTTTTGCAATTGTTTCCTCTTTCAGTGACAAAATTGAAAAACGAATTAGTACTTATATTACAGCTATATTTCTTAAGTTCTGAAAAACATTATATATGAGGAAATATATTTATGATTCAAATTACATTTATAAAGCGATAAGGGTTTTAGAATAATGGTTGATAATTATTTTTACTTAGTACACACAAAGTTCTACTGTCATATTAAGTAGCTTTGGCTTCACATAAGTCCTTCAATCCTATAAAGGAATAGAATATATTTCTGTTTTATGCCTTTATTATAATGAAAACTAAACTATTATATTTGAAAATATAAGAAAATTCTAATTTTTGAGATGTTTAATCCAAAAATATCTGTTGTTAAATAAAAACTATAAATTTTCTAATATCCAATTTTTTTTGCCCTTTGTTTTGTTCTTAAAAGAACCAAACTGATGAATGGACATTGTCATGCAGAGAAAGAGGCATTCCTTGCTCAGATGATTATTCTCTTACAAGCTCATTAGGAGAACCTGTGAAAATCCGCGCTTGGAACATTGCTGGTTTGCCCTCAGATTCTTTTTCTGTCGATAATGGAATCATCATTATGTAAGGAAAATATTTTCTTCTCAAGTTGACTAATATAGCTGCTGAGTTTTTGATTTGTACCTCTAATAATATCTTGTCATTGTACCTTAGTGTGGTGTGATTTTACACAAATTTTCTAGGTCCAAGTCAGCAGGGTACAAATTCTGGCAAACCCCATTAGGTTGAAAGCCCCATTTTTGCCATCTGAAAATCAGAATGCTTTATCTGGACAAACCAGCTAGATGGCACAGTAGAGAGAATTCCAGGTCTGGAGTTAGGGAGAATCATCTTTATGAGTTCAAAGCCAGTTTCAAATACTAACTAGTTGTGTGACTCTGAGCAAGTCACTTAACCCTGCTTGTCTCAATTCCTCATCTGTAAAATGAGTTGGAGAAGGAAATGGCAAAATGGTATCTTTACCAAGAAAACCTCAAATGGGTCACAGAGTTGAGCACAATTGAAAAACAATTGAACAACAAAGCTTATTAGAGAGGCTTATCACTAGCACAGTAATCGCCATGAGGGCTATTGTTAATGTTTCTGAAAAACTCATGAAAATCATATATTTTAGCTATAGATTGTGCATTAAGTTTGGCTGTATTGATATGCTTGAGGAAAATTCCCAGGGAAAGGGAAGAACCAAAAGGAATACCCCCCCAACATGTGCTGTCCTAGCAAATCAACTCCATTCAGTCTTTATTTAGACACCTGTTTATAGTATAAAATGAAATAACATCTTTTGAAACATTTAATAAGTATATTTTAAATGGGTGCACATTTACTTTGTTTAACTTAATCATGGGAAACAATATTTATAGTGAAAACACTGTGAGTTTTTCTTTCCATTTTTTCAGCTTTAAGTGTATATTACCCAAGAATTGAAATTTAAAGGGAATGTTCTTGATTTTTCATTATCTGAATTTTAAGTTTTTGATAAAAAGTTCATTCTAATTAACAACAATTAATTTCTCAACAATAGTCTGATGCCATTATTATAAGTTCAAGAAAGCATTTTCAAATCTTATTTAAACTTCATAAGTTGTAATGAATATCTGGACAACTAATTCTATTCATTCAGTTTTGGGGATGGCCTCCTTCTGTGTGAATTTGTGGGAGGATATGGACTAGAGTTACACATGGTAAGGAAACAAAATAAGTTGGAATCTGTAGTATTGGAGGAAACAGTCACATTGATGAGACTATAGATTCAACAGAATACTGATACATTAATCACTTTCTATAATAAAAATCAGTAATATAATTTCAACTACTCATATGAATTGTCAGCAAAATAAGTCCACCAAATTATATACTTGGAATAAAATTCAAATTAAACTTTGTAGATTTGGTTATTGAAATGATTAGCTGTTTTGGTATGATAGACATGGAGACAGAAATGGCAAACCACTCCAGTACCTTTACTGAGAAAACCCCAAATGGGGTTATGAAGAATTGGACACTACTAAAATGACTGAACAAAAAAAGAAATAATTTCTGCTTAGAATATTTAGTGAAAAGTATTTAGTGTTTAGTGAAATATTTAGTATTTAGTGAAAAGTATTTAGTTAAAAGATTTGATTTATTTAGTCTGTATGGTCAACTGAAAAAATATTGAAATTTTTTTGACATGTACTCTCTGTAAAAATCAACTTAATATCTATGTATCAGAAAAATTTAAGATCATCACATTAATTCACACATTTGAATGAGGTGATGCAATAAACAGTAACTCATACTTAGAATAATAATGAATTTTAATTGAATTTATTTTGACCAATAGATCAAATGCAAGGAACAGAATGGCTTATATAACTTTACAAGAGAAAAATACAAATTACAATTAAAACTACAAATTCCTGTTTTAAAAAAAGACTCAGTAAGCCAGTGTCTTATAGGTGGAAAAGAAAGAAAAAATTTAGGTAGGCAGTCATGGATTTAGGATTTCTTTAGAAGATGAATATATCAAATAACAAGTATCAATGTTTGGGTAAACGTATTCGTGGGAGTCTAATAGTTACTGTTCAGTCACACATGGTAAAGACACTAATATAAAAATATTGAAATCTATTTAAAAAAAAAACATTGCTTACGGATCATTAGTTATTTTTCTCTAGCGTCTCATATAAAAGAATTAAGTACTAGAGATACAGTAATGAAAGCTGAATTCACAATATAAAAAGAAGCAACACACAAGGTTAAAAAAAGTCATGGAATATTATCAGACAACTGAAATATTAAGAATTCTCATTCAGTGTCTTTATCTCCTACTCACAAGATGAGATAGTGTGGATGCTTTGCTGTCTGCAATGAAATCAAAGGAAGAATTTATATTGATGAGACCATAGATCCATTGATATATCAGCATCTATTAATGAAATGAAATATTGTAGTATTATTTTTTGGTCCATACCTGTGATCTCATTAGTTCAAGGAGTACCTTGAAAAGAAACTTCCTACCAATGAAGATCATTAATTGCTGTACAACTCGGTAGTCTTTGAGAGGGACCTGCTACACTGAGGAGTTAAATGACTTGCTCATATGCACAATCAATGTACACAAAAGATACATCTTGAACTCATATTGTCTTGATTCCTACCCCAGACTTATGACACACTTCATTGACTTTTTAAAAAATGTATCACAAAAACAATAAGTGTGACTATGAGAAAGTATGGAAAGTAAAATAAGCAAAAAGTGCATTATATACATGTTGACTTACAAGGATATATAAAAAAGCTTGAAAATAATAAAATTTCAGGCATAGTCAGAAAGGAATATGATATGGAAGAATCATTTGTTATCTGTTGTCTGGTGATTTTACTTTAATTCATTAAGTTTTGTTCCTTCAAAAAATTTTGCTGTATTTGTTGTTAATTATTACATTTATAATGAAAACTTTAAAATTTGTAAAAAGAAAAAAAAGGAAGAAAATTTGAGACAGAGGAATGGGCCATTTTGGTGATAAGATAAAAAATCAATTTTGAATGCCCTGAGTATTTTGAATTTAGATGACTCAAAATTAGTTTTCTGGCTTTTGTTTTCCTATAATTTATGGTAATACCTATTCCAAAGATATCATTGACACTGATGTGACCAGCAAAAATGGCAAATAATTTTAAAGGTATAGTTTAAAAATTTATAGAATTTTTAGTTTCAAACAGAAAAAACAGTCTATATTTGACTTAACCAGATTTTTTTTTTACTGTTTTCCTTTTAGTTAAATAATTTCATTAAGACAGTGGTGGTCTAAGAACATAATTTTCTTTGGGAATTGAAAATATAAACAATGAGAAAATAGAAACATTTACTTGATAAGTGACATAATTAATATTCATATACAATGTTATAAACTTTCCTATGAAATGAAGAAACAAAGAACTAAATACAAATTAAATTTGAATTTTAAAATAATGAATATTTTCAGATTTTGACCCAATTAATATGAGAAAATGAGATATAATTTTGTCATCCAATTTAACTTATTCTATTTTTTTCTCAATTAGGACATTAAAACCATTATTCTTGAAGTTATATCTTATCTTTCTTAGATACTCTAATATATATTGTGATGAAATTAGATTAAGTTACTAAAAGAAATATAGGCAATTTCATTTTTGGACCATTTTCTTTCTTTTTTTCCTTCTAGGAATGCAAGAAGATGGCCTCTAATGATAGATCCTCAGGGTCAAGCTAATAAATGGGTAAAGAATATGGAAAAAGCCAATAGCCTTCACATAATCAAATTAAGTGATGCAGACTATGTAAGGACCCTTGAAAATTGCATCCAGTTTGGAACACCTGGTAAGTAACTAAATAGCAAAACTGTATATTACCAAAATGCCTAGAGAGGGCACAATTAACTCAAAAATTATTTAAGATGCAAAAAAAGACAAACATCAACTTCATACAAAAATGGTGATTTTATTCTTCCATTCATTATTTTATAATCAAATTAAACTCGGATAATTGTAATCACAGCAGGTTAGGAAATTTTCCATGCCTAAAAATTTGTTTGCAATGATTTCTCTAATTTAGCTATTTTAATTGTTGCCTGAAGTTGGACACGCTTTAATTTTCATTATGATTCTGATTTTCTTTTTAGAAGTCTATGAGCTATATACCAAAACTTGCTTACAAGACCATCTGTTCTATTGCAAAAATTTCCCCCTTTCTCTCTATATAATATGAGTATTAAGGAATTTATGACACCTGTGACGTTGTGTCATGGTTCCTTTCTCATAACAAAGGCATCAAGAATCTCATAATTACTTTTCAGGAAAAATCTCATGTAAGCTTTAAATATATCAGCTTAAAATTTAATTGTCAGATTAAATATTTTATTGTTTCACTAATCATATTTTAAAGTTATGCTACCCTAAAAGACATGGAAATTTTATTTTCTATTTGATATAGTATTGCATAACAAAAGTATCTTAAATAGTTTCATAATTTTATATCAATTTTTATAATGAATATATACTTATAAATACTAAGCTGTGGGAAATAATCAGAAATGAAATATATATATACATATATAGATATATATATACATATATATACACATATGTTAACATACACAAAACTACATTAATCCATTCAACAAATAATAAAATTGTGTAAGCATATACATTTTTTTATAGACAGTATGTTATAAGTGCTTAGATAGCCAGCCTACAAGTGTTAATAATTTGAGTTCAAGGCCTGTCTCTAATAGATAGAGGTCATGTGACTCTGGGCAAGTCACTTAAATTCTCATTATCCCAAACTACTCTCTTAAGACCATAAGTTGCACAGCAGTTGGCCAGTTTCTATTAAAGGAAAGGGATTTCTCACATGGAGTAACCCATACCAATTAAATCACAGGTGTAGTCCAAAAGAAAATTTGCAATAGGGTGTTTATACATTCAATAATCATTTTCTGAGCAAGGCAATACCAAAGTGCTGCTTTATGTCCTTAAGAAGTTGACAGTTCAATGGAACTGGTGAATAAATATGTTTGAACATAAGAAAATACTGTGTACCTGCATTTTTGATTTCCTTCACAAGCTAATTGTACAATAATTCAGAGTCTGATTCTTTTTGTACAGCAAAATAATGTTTTGGTCATGTATACTTATTGTGTATTTAAGTTATATTTTAATATATTTAACATCTACTGGTCATCCTGCCATTTAGGGGAGGGGGTGGGGGGGGTAAGAGGTGAAAAATTGGAACAAGAGGTTTGGCAATTGTTAATGCTGTAAAGTTACCCATGTATATATCCTGTAAATAAAAGGCTATTAAATTAAAAAAAAAAAAAAAAAAAAAAGAAAATACTGTGTAAAATGAGATGATGCTAATGTAACATACTATGGGAGTTTAAAAGAGAAATCAAAGGTAATTTCTCACCTATTAATATTAAAATCAGAATTTTAGATCTTATCAAATTACTCAGTTCAAATTGATCAAATTGTTCAATTCTCTCAGTTTCAAGATGAAGAAGTCAATGAAAAACATTCAATCAACAAGCATTCATTAAGTGCCTCCTATGTGCCAAACTCTATGTCAGGTCCTGGGGATGCAGAGAGGGAATAAGAGACAGTGATTTGCCTAAGGTTAGATTAAAGATTTGTCTGAGGCTAAAAGCTGTGGCCTTGTTCTCCTGGCTGCTAATCTAGAGTTCTTTCCATCATCCCAGGTCTGTCATCTGACTAAAAAGGTAAGTTTTTAAACATGGTTAATAATTGTTATATTTTTTTAAAAATTCATCAAAGAGAAGGGACAAATATCTTAAATCCATTTTTAGTTTTATAAAGAGTGAAACAGATGGCGGCTGGTACAGCTATTTTTGCATTTAACCTTCAAGCAAATGAATCTCACTGTTACAGTTTTTAAAAAGCAGATGCAATTGAGTCCTCTTCCATCTGAGCACCTGTCTTTAAATATTGGAAAATTCTAGAAGGCTATAATGCTAGTAAAAGCACATATATTTTAGCTCATTTAAAAAGAGGAAATGAATATAGAAAGTGAATAATACATATGATACTGGCAAATGACTATCAACTTGTGTTCAAAATCTCTTAATTTTTATAGTTTTGAATCCTGGCTACAGAATAATATATTATATCATACCTAATATTAAGAAAGAACAAGGAGCTAATTACCTAGCATTTTATATACATATTTCTGTCACTAGGATTAACCATATGTTTAGTTTGAGATTATCAATCTTGCTTAAAACTATTAATGGCTTTCAGTATATAAAACTTTATTTTGCTTTTTTTTTTTCAGTTTAAAACTGAGAAAATTTCTAAGGGAAGAAACATTGGAAAACTTCATTTAATACTGACACATAGAACTACCATTCTCTAGTATGTTCTCAATATACATAGACAACTTCCCTTGTGTAAAGGGTTAATAATTTTTGATCATCTTTTACAGAAAGTTCCTCATAAAGGCAACAAAGCAAAGAATTTTGGATGGTTGACCTTGTTGTAATGTTATCTTTTGTCTGTATAAATGCAATGAGTACATCCAGTAATTTAAATAACATGATATCCTGTTATGAATTTGTTCAAGTATTGCTGGAAAATGTCGGGGAAGAACTGGATCCTATCCTAGAGCCTCTTCTATTAAAGCAAACATTTAAACAAAGTGGGAGTATATGTATCCGACTTGGTGACTCTACAATTGAATATGCACCTGACTTCCGCTTTTATATCACAACTAAGCTTAGAAATCCACATTATCTTCCTGAAACATCTGTTAAGGTTAGTACTTGAAGATAAATGTTTGTAATCTGTTTTTACAATTAACCATTTTTTCCTTTCTAGTAGCATTTTTTTTTCATTTTCAACAATTCCTGAAAGTGTTATGATTTGTAAATGTTGCTTTTGACAGTGCTTAAGTAAAGTATATTTCCTTCATATTCTTTGAAAGCTAGTCTGTGTCATCAAATGATAATATATTAACTGCATTCTTTTTTGCACATTAAAATTTTGCATTTTCTGTTTCTCAGCATAAGATTCTTCTATTTTATTCTTCACTATTTGAAAGAAATTTTTTTCCCTACTGGTACTTTGAAGATACTAAAAGGTTCTTTAAGTGATAAAGGATACTTTTGAACATCAGAGACTAAAAAACATTAGACCTTAATCAGATATCCATGACTCATACTGAAACCAGGAAATAAGCAAAATGGATCATGAATTTGATGACTAACATGAAGAAAACATTAAGACAGTGGCAATATTTCAGAACTAGGGGGAGGAAAAGATGGGTTTAGCTAAATAAAGGAAGTTTTTATAAATGGGGGTTGTAAGATCTTCTCTGGATATAGTAAAGGTAAGATAAATAATCCCCTAAAAATATAGTCTTCCAGAGGCAGTGGAAAAAATTAGATTAATTTCTGAAGTCATGATTCCAGGAGATAATGGAAATATTTCTAATGATGACAATAAAATAAAGCTATGGGGAAAAGACAAACTTTTTTTCCCATTCTGAAATATGAGACTTAACAAGGTCAAGTTCAGTAACATAAAGCTGAATATCATCTATGTTCATGTAATTCTAAATGTTGTAATGTTTGAGATTGTTACATTTTAATTTCGGAAATAGGGAACATTTTCTAAAAATAAAAGAAGCAAATAATTTAAATTAGCAGTTGTCACCAATGATTTTTAATTGTGTGCAAAGATGAGACTAATATGTATCTTTAAACTTGAAAATGGAATTGTGTTCTAAAATATGAACACTCCTAAATATATGAAAAGTCTGATAAATTTAATTTGGTGAGAATTTTTTGGGGAAAAAATTAATTTTTAATCACATCTTTAGTTTGTTATGAATGAAGCATTCAATAAGTATTGGATTAGTGATACTGTATACATGGTGTTGTGCTAGGTACTATCTAGAAAGTTGGATTTAAATCTTTGGTTTTAAGGAGTTCATAGCCTAGTATGGGTAGAATTCAATAAATAAGAGATTGTATGGATGATGACACCACACAATTTTTATTTTTTATTTATATTTTATCAATTAAATTAAGAAATATATTAACTTAGAAATGTGACTTGCAAGTGAAACAAAATGAAATATAAAACATTAAATTTAAAATCCCAAGCACACTATAATGGAACCAAAATTTCTAGAAATAAAGAACATAAGAAAAAATTAAATATGAAATAAAACATGCATAAAATGATACATGTACCAGAAAAATCTTAAATTCATCACTAACATATTGTAATATTACAAGACTCCAGAGAAGAAAATAATCTATGAGTCACTATTGAAATCCTCAAGATCCCTAGAGTATTTTATTGCTTCATTATTTTTAATTGCTTGGATTGATTAAATAGGGATTTAAAAAACATTGTGAGGCAGTTACTTGCTTTCATTTACAAATTAGGATCCTTTCTTAAAATTCTATACAAAGAATTGTATACTTCCTTTGAAAAGGCACCAAAGGGGTGATAGACATTATGCTGAAATGTATTCATTTAGATCTAAATAAAATACATTGATGAAACTATATATTTTTTCATGCTAAACATATATGAAACAAAAGATTAATTTTTTAACCTTTGCTTTAAAATGTTCAACATAAAAAGAATATAAAGTAAATTCTTCCTTTCATTTGTATGAAATTATAGAATGCTTATAAAACATGCATTTTTTGCTAGCAGTATATGTTTCTTAATAATGTAACCTCCCTTGTACTCTATTCTTTATACCAACTATAATATTCTCAAATCTTTCAACATATTGCTCCCATGTCTGAATGCTGATGTACAAAACAAAATTATTGTTAAGAATATAAGGGCAAAATTTTAAGAATTTTTTAATTATATAATTTAAAGTTTAGATTATACATTTTCTTAAAGCCATTTGTTTTTTAATTCCTTTATTCTTTTATTACCAATCACTGTCTTACTGGCTCTCTATATTGCCATTTTAAACTTAATTTAAAAATTTTCATGGGGATTCTAGAATTTTACTCATGTTGGTACTTAAGTAATTTTCACCACAATTCTTAATTCTTAATTTATATGTTAAAGGTATTAGTGTTTGGGTCTGATTATCCATTTGTCATTTAAAAATATATAGTTTACTCTCCCCTTGCTTAATGAATATTGTTATATTTACTTGGTTAAAACAGTGGTATTTCTTTCATTTTGGATTTAATTAGAATTTTGTCTTTTCACTTGCCATCTCATTCATTTATTCAGTTCATGTGATAAGCATTTATTAATATGTGCAAGGAACATGTACTAAGCCCTGAGAATATAAAACCAAAGCTAAATGGCACTTGACTTCAAGGAGTTTATATTCTAACTAGGATTGGGTGTATGGGGGAAGTACTATGTACACAGCTAAACAAAGTTTTTGAAATATGTACAAAGAAAATGGTTGTTCCTTTCCCTAGCTAGACTTCATCTATTTACTTACATTTATTCTATTGAAACTCTTCCTCAAATACTCCTAACTCAATTGATGAACATTCCAGAATATTCCCTTCCCCACCCCCTTATGCTCATCTTTGAGAACAATAGTAGTAAGCTGTGCTTCCATATTTTAAATCAGGTCACTCAAGAGTTATGTTTTGATTTTACCTTTGGAAAAAGTCTTTCTAATTAATTTGGAAAACCATATGGACTCCACAAATGTACTAAAAAAAATTGATATATGAAATTATTGAAATCTGTTTCTACCAGAAATTAGGAAATTGGTAATAATACTTATATGTTGTCCAAAAATATAGCAAAAATGTATAATTTTTTAAAAAACAAAAGCCTTTTAAAACAAAGGCATTCACTGCTCCAATATTAACCGCTTTTTAAAAACTTCATATTTGTGAGTAAAAAAAATATCAAAAAAAACATTTCTGCTATTTTGTAGTAATTATTGAGAGGTGGGTTTTTTGTATCATTTAATAAAAGTGAGAAATTGGCCTTTGAACTAATACTGAAAAGGCCACAGCAATATAGATAGTTTGCATTAATGGGTCCCAGAG
Organism: Sarcophilus harrisii; assembly: GCF_902635505.1. Classification (NCBI taxonomy): domain Eukaryota; kingdom Metazoa; phylum Chordata; class Mammalia; order Dasyuromorphia; family Dasyuridae; genus Sarcophilus; species Sarcophilus harrisii. Next base: position 370,982,325 of record NC_045428.1, read on the forward strand.
ATAATTGTGAGCAGAATAATTGTAGAAGCAATTTGAAGGAGAAATGACTGGCCTAGATATTCCCAAAGAGGACATTGTTTATGAAGGCCTTTATGTGTTTAACTATGGATCACAGCACAAGTCCAAGAATTAGAAAATATTTGTCTTAAACCTCATTTTTGAAGGGGATCAATGCTCCAATGTAAATTTTGTATAAATAGAATAATAAAGGAAACACATACATTGCACTGGTTCCTGATGGCCAGCCATCACCTTGAGGGAAAATCAACAGCCATAAGAAATCTTTAGGAATAAGAGAATAAAGACTTATGAGTAGGAAATTTGAATAACACAGAATGAGAATATCATTACTAAAGTAGATGATGTGACAGTAGTAATGAATAGAATGAAAAAAAAGCAAAACTAAACAACTAGACACTGAGAAACTTTATCAAACAATACTGGAAAAATGTAGATTTCTTAGTTCACTTCTATATCAACAAGTCTGTCACTATAATTCAGGAAAGTTTATATAATAAAAATACTTTTAAAAAACCCAACATAAGTGCTCTTATTTTTTTCTTTCCTCTTATGACTGTTAATAACTTTAAAATGAGAATTAGCTAATATATTCAATTATGAGGAATTTTTTCAATCTAATTATTTTGCATCTATCATTGAAAAATTTGCCAGCAATGAATAATTTATAACAAGCACCTTCACACTGTCTTATTTGGGAATGAGATTACAAGTTTTTACAATATAATCATGTCTCCTAAAATCTGTAATTACAGTTCTTCTAAATAATTTTATATTCCCATCCTTACATAAATTTCTAGACTAAATAAAATGTGTTTGAAGATCTTAAAAGTGTTTTATGCAGGGACTTGGTCAATAGATAATGTAGGGGATTTTTAATTGTAAATGACTTCAATGATAGTGTTTTTGTTTAAAACTTTCACTTGGTAGGTCACTTTACTGAACTTTATGATAACTCCTGAAGGAATGCAAGATCAGCTTCTTGGAATTGTAGTTGCACGTGAGAGACCAGATCTTGAAGAAGAAAAGCAAGCCTTGATATTACAAGGCGCTGAAAATAAAAGGTTTCACATTTTCCTAACTATGAGATTTGTTTATCTTATAATGTAAAGAGTTAAAATTTTTAAAGCACACATTAAAGATAAGATCTTTTTAAATGTACAGGAAATTCTAACAGTAAATAACTTATTAGAGTATTCTGATTTTTAAATAATCATTTACAAACGTATTGTAAGAGCTTCATGGGTCAGTACTTTTATCTGAATGATTGGAAACATTTGCTCAAATTTTGAGACAAACACATTTTCATATATACAAATAAGCAAAAGTTTAATTATTCATCACGCAATTTTTATTTTTCACAATTTAGTTTTTATTCATCTAAAGTTATTTAATTTCACTGTTATATAAGAAATTGATATTTTAATTCAAACTACTTTGTCCCCAAACAGCTATGCCAGATTTTAGAGTATACAAATATGCGTTAGACCATCAAGTAAAATGTAAGAGAAGTAAATGAAGCAATATGATTGATCTCTTTGCATTCAAAATCCTTATAAGATTTAGGTTTTATGACTTAGCATTATGGTACAATGGAAAGAGCATGGGTTGTGGAATCAGAAGATCTGATCTCACCAGGCTGTGAGCAAGTCCTTTAACTTGTTGACCTTTATTTTCTTCATCAGTTAGACAGTGCCAATAAAATTTTTTTCTGACTAACTCACAGGAATGATGAGAGGAAAATACTTTTTATAAACTTTTAAGTAATATATAAATATGAGCTGCTATTATTATCATTATCACTCTAGCTATTATTTAAATGATCTATCTATATGGAGTAGAATGGCTTTTTATTGTCATATTTTTCAACATAAATGGATATCAGAATGTAATATCAATCTTTATGTGACAAATTACATCCTTTGTTACAAAAGAATTATATTTTAAAGAATATATACATGTAAACTACTTTTTTCAATGAAACTCCTGCATTTTATTTTAGGCAGTTAAAGGAAATAGAAGACAAGATTTTAGAAGTTCTTTCATCTTCAGAAGGCAATATATTAGAAGACGAAACTGCTATTAAGATATTATCTTCCTCCAAGGCTTTAGCTAATGAGATTTCTGAGAAACAGGCAATAGCTGAAGACACAGAGAAAAAGATTGATGACACCCGGTTGGAATACCATCCCATCGCTGTTCATTCGTCAATTCTGTTTTTCTCAATAGCAGATTTAGCTAATATTGAACCTATGTACCAGTACTCACTCACTTGGTTTATTAACCTTTTTATCCTGTCCATAGAAAATTCAGAGAAATCTGAAATTTTGCAAATAAGGTATGTGAGATAAATACTAATTAATTGCTAATTAATGCATGGGTATCAGAAATTATTTTGTAGCTTTCCTTGTTATTTTGGTATTATGTTGGCATTGCAGCAGTTTCTCCAAAATGAACCCGATTAATCACTTCCTAGAAATAAACTTGTGATTTAGGAACTGAAGAAATGTGTCCAAACTCAATCTGTTAAGTCATTCTTCAGTGAAACATTTGTAAAGAGATGTACATTTCTAGTAATAAAAAAACTTTAATTTATTGTTTCAAAAATTTTCAATAATTATCAATGACAAGAAATGAGTAAAGCTGGATAATATATGATAATATAATATAATATGTGTTAGCACTCTTAAGAGCTTGCATTAAAAAAAAAAAAAAAAGATGCATACCAAGACACCTGTAAGGAAAAACCATACTTGGCAAATACTAATAAAATTGGTTTTTCACAGTATTAATTCTTATCTTCTTTATTTGAATGAAATGTTTTAGCCTTAAATGTTCTAGATTTTGATCATTATTAATAAGGTTTTTAAAAAGACATTCATTTAGAATTGAATTGCATTACATTTGTACTAAAATTAAAACTATTTTTGAATTGCTATATGAGTTGCTGTATGCCTCAAGATCCATTAGGTGATTTTCATAGTTCTACATTGCACATTATAAACTTTTGTAGTATTTTAAAATATTATTTAACATGGAGATAATATTAGGAAAAAATATAGATTCACTAATTCAAAAAGATCATTTAGAGAAAATATGTAACTGTGTAGTTCTCTTTTGTCTCAGTATGAAGTCATATACTTTAGTTTCCTGCCAAGTCTAAGACTCACATGTATGTCTATTATAGAAATTCAATGTTTTGATCTCAATGTTAATCTCAGTAAAGACTGATAATATTTTCTTCATATGTAATTTTTAATAGTTTTTTTCTTTACCAAGTTGCCTTTCACTTACCTAGAATTCTGAAGGTTTTTTAAACTAGCAATACTTTAGCCATGACCATTCATTATTCTCCAATTGATAGATGAGAATGATAAATTCTGCATTGAATGCTGTTATATAATTTTCATTTGTGGCTTACCTTTCCACTAAAATTTTATATACAGTATTGAAAATTCTCACTTTTCATCTAAATTGGTTCATTGTCCCTTCATGAAACTATTGAGGGAATAACAGAATCTCCAGGGAGGAAATGTAGTACTGGAAATGGGGCTCAAAACATCATACTTTTTCTTTGAGAATATCAACAATCTCTTTAGATTATTTGACATTCAATGTTTCTGACAATCTTATGACTGACAAAGACTAAAACGCAAACAAAAATCAAACAAAAAAAATTGACCTCTTAAAAAGAAAAAAACCATCCCTAGGCCTTCCTTATTTCTACTTTAGTGGAAAATGGAATAATTTTACATATGTATATATATACACATATGCATGCACACACAAATCTAATTCTATCTAATGAGTGGGTCAGGGGATTAGAAAAAAATTAAATGATAATTTTGTTGCATATTTGAAAGGAATAGCAAGTTGTGCATAACAGATACAGAGTTTTATGTGCAAATGTCTTTTTATTGTACTATGTTATGAAAATGCTTCCTTTATTCCATAAATTAACTTTCCATAAAGTAACATCAAAAAAAGAAAATAGTCAACAGCAATAAGCAAGGATTTTTAGGAGTATAAAAATTATAGGTGTGGTAAAATTAAGAGAATTAATGTGCTTTCCCTTTGTCAGTATAGTCAAAGGCTTATAAATATGTCTCTCTTCAGACAAAACCACTTAAGACATTTTCCATTTTAAAATTAGCTGTCTGCTTTTTGCTTTGTGACTTCTAGCTAGTACTCTAATTTGAAGATGAAATTAGAATTCATCCAACAAAAATAATGTTTCTTATTAGAATCGCTACACAAAATCTAAAATTCTAACATCAACAACAACATTCAGCGTTTCTTTTTGACTCAATATGAGATCTGGTTCAAAATTAGAAACTGAACTAACTTGCCAGTGGCTAAAGCCCTTAAATAATATCTATCAACTATCAGAACATTTTTTACACTAATGTTCTCAAGCCAATGAATTATTTATTTCTCTTAATTAGCAATCTTCAGTATGTTGAACAAGGGTTCAAAGTTAACTTTCAGAAAAGAAGTATATATACACTAGGAACAATTTACTGTTTTACCAGATCCAACCTTTTTTCACACATTAAGGAAAATTATTCACAAAATAAACCTCTAGATGAAGAATAGAAGTGTCAACATAAATATCATTACCAATCTGCTTATAACCAATTGGTAGATGCTACCCAGTTCAAAGATTTAGTTATCTTATAGTATGAGTAGCAGTGTGTCTTAACAGATAGAGAAACTAGACAATCAGGAATACCTGGATTCAAGTGGTATCATAAGCACAGGTTTTGGAGTCAGAAGATTTGGAATTAAATTCCAACTCTGGTGCTTATATGACATTGGGCAAGTCACTTAACATCCCTAACATTATGGTTTTGTTTTGTTTTTTTCATCTGTAAAATGAAGTTGAACTAGATGCTGAGGACCCTTTCAGCTCTAGATTTTTGAGCTGATTCCCTACCTCTGACCCATACTATCTGTCAAGATAATGCTGGACAAGTTGTTTAATCTTTTAGAGCCCTAGGCAACTGCATGATGAAAAATTTGAGAGAAGATGCTGATCTACATCATAATTCCCCTAAATATATATATATATATATATATATATATATATACTTTTTTAAAGGACAAAGAAGAAATAAATGTTACTTAGCCCTATCCAAGAACAGAGAGCTAATAATATCCCTTTAAAAACTAAATGGGAGTAGAGGGATATTCAGATAGTAAACTGATCAGACATCTTACTGCAAATTAATTAAACTTTACTATCAATCTGATGATGCTTTTCCTATAATTGCTATTTTACCTAAAAATTACTGCAATATACTTGACCAGTAAGGGCTTTGCCCTTTTACAGTTTAGTTTACAGGTAAGCCAAATAAGCAATAGACTTCACTATTTATTTGTGGGGCACAAGAATATCCCATCTATACAACAATACATCTTTCTTAGAATATAAATATCTGTAAAAGAGGGTATCATATATCTTGTACACCTTTGAAAACAGATTCAGAGAGTTGGAAGGGACTCAAGGATCATCTGGTACAACTGGTGATTAAACAGAAATTGCCTACATCACATCCTCATCAAGTGACCACTGAGTCTCCCTATGAAGACTTCTAAAGGGGGAGAACCTTCCAAGTCAGCCCATTCCATTTAGAGCCTTCTAATTTTTAGCAGTTTATACCTCAACTCAGGGTGAAATTTGCTTTTTTCAAACTTCTCTTACTAGTATGTGACTTTAGAAAAGTTACTTAAACTTTATGAGACTGTCCCCATCTATAAAATAGAGATGATTTTAGTAATGAGACCTTTTCTACAATGTATAGAGTACTAAAGTTCAAATCTGGTCTCAGATATTTACTGACTGTGTGACCCTGGCAAGTCACTTAACTCTGTTTGCCTCAGTTTCCCCATCTGTAAAATGAATTAGAGAAGGAAATTGTAAATCAATCCAGTATCTCTGCCAAGAAAATTCCAAATGGGGACATGAAGAGTCAGACTTGAATGAAAAATGATTGAACAACAGTAACAACAACATAAATTTGTAGAAGACTGGGTCAGAACTCAACATGTAACAATGGCCTCTTTGCTGTTCCTCAAATATGACATTCTATTTTTTTACCTTCCAGAATTTCCTCTAGCTATCTCCCATTCCTGGAATACTGCTCTACTCTCTGCCTAGTGACTTCCTTCAAATCTCAACTAAAATCCTATTTAATACAGGAATTATTAATGCCCTTATAATTCTTATGCCTTCCTTTTTTTAAAATTAGCTCCTATTTTTCATGCATATAACACATTTATATGTATTCATTTGCTTGTTGCCTACAGTGTTGGACTGAGTTCCTTGAAATTAGGAACTGTGTTTTGCTGGATTTTTTTGTATTGTCAGCATTTAGCCAAGTGCCTGGTACCTAGTAGGCACATAATAAAAGTTTACTGACCAAGTCTTGAAGTCTTTAAGCAGATGTATTTAAAAATTATATATAAATATAATAAATATACTGTCTATTTAATATATGCAATAAAATTATATACACAATAAAATTTATATGTTTGTATATGCATATGTAAAAGAGGAACCTGGAACTTGTGTGTGTGTGTGTGTGTGTGTGTGTATGTACTTTTGACCCTTCTTTTCTAACAGATATTAACATGCTAATTATCACTTAGCAAATTGCTCCCACGGTCTTTAAGCTCCCAATTAGTCCACATACAGTGAAAGTACATAATTTTGTCTTATTCACTCATAAATCTCTATGCAACTCACCTATTTATGTGTTACTTTCCAAGAGAGAGAGAAAACCCTCCCATCAGTTTGGGAATCAGTAGAATAAGTAATTTAAATCTATAGAATATTTAAACATTTTAGCTATTATTTCACTAGCTTTGCTAACAAATTTTTTTATCAGAGTTGCTAACTAGAAAACATTAACTAATTCAATGAATATGTTTTTCCTTTGAGATGCCACTGGCTGGTAGTAAAAAACAAAACAGATAAAGATGTTAAAAAGTAGGTCTTGGATAATTCACAAATAAGACAAATAAGATAAAATTTCCTACTATTATAAGATTCTGAGAGATTGTAGGGAAATTCCCATATGAAAACTCCCACCATCAATCCTGATCTACATCTCTTAACTGTCTTGAAGAGCTGTTAGGGAAACAGAGATTGAATGACTTGCTCATGGTCATATCACTATGACAAAACAGAGACAGAACTTGAACCCTGGTCTTCCTAATTTCAAGAACAGACACTTATTCAAAGATAACTGATGATACTATGATTATTAGTTGTCCTACTGGTTTATTTAGAATGTCATTATTAATGTAGTCTATTGTTGTTTTGTGATTTCTCAATATTTCTTTTATTAATTTCATATCCAAAGTAGGATATCAATATCGTATCTATGTTATTAAATAAATAATAGTGCTTTGAATGTTTCCTCAGATATAAATAATTGGTTAGAAAACTGTCTTTATAATCAAAATGTAAACTGTTATGGGAAATTAATGAAAAACTCACCGGACATGTATCTCCAAAAAATAGGACACAAGACTTAAAACAACAACTTAGTATTATCATGTGCAATGCTTTTTTTTTTTTTTTCAAAAGGAATATGGGTAGCTTTAAAAAAAATCAGTCAACAGTAAAATGCAATTCCATTGAAATGTTTCTATATTGTTTTCCTCTCAAATTGGTTCACGTGGTTAATGAGGATTCTTGATTGTTTTTGGGGTAATTGACCAGGAAGTTTATTAGAACAATGAAGGTCTGATTTGTAATAGGTTTTTGTAAATGCATGTGTTTTAAAGTGATAATAATTTTTAAATTTTTTTCCAATCTTTTATTTCTTCACAGGCTACATATTCTCCAGGACCACTTTACTTATTCATTGTATGTTAATGTCTGCCGTTCACTCTTTGAAAAGGATAAGATGCTCTTTTCCTTTTGTCTAAATATGAATCTTCTGTTACATGAAAATTTGGTCAGTACCTCTTGTAAATTTTCATAAGGCATTGAAATATAAAGATTATGTTGTTAGTAAGTTGTTGGTTTATAAAGACAACCACAAAATAGCAAAATTTGACCCATAAATAATGCTGAGTACATATAATGCAGCAATTGTCAAGAGACAATTTCACAGAAGTGAAAAATAAATTGTAGATAAGTATTAAAACTATATGTTTTAATAAGCTAAAATAATCTATAAAGATATTCCAATTCTATATTTTAGTATATTGCCTCAATATGTTTATACCAAATAGATTAAGTACATGCTTAAACATTTGAAGCAATTAGCTACCTTAATCAAACAGTTTGGGTTTGATAGAGTGGAATTTTAGCACTACTTAGCACTATTTGAAAATAGAGTTCTCTCTTCAATGGTTTTAATAATTAGAAGGAAAATTGACCAATTTAAATGCAGCCATCTAAAATGTGAGCTGATTTTTAAAAGAAAGCTTTTCATATATTATTTCTCAACCAGACTTTTTGGAAATATGACTCATTTTTGCATTTTATAGTCCTGGAACTCAGTGATAGCTTTTGCCAGAATGATGAATAAATTTGTAATTTAGAAAGACCTTAATTTTTTCCATGTCTTTTACAATGCTGTTTCTTAATAGTAATTCAATAGAGGAAATGATTAATTTTAAAACATAAATAAAGGTTAGGGCTTTTAAGAAAATATTATAGCAAGAGATCTTTCCTAATGGTGTCTAGTAACACTAAAGATTCTGTTGGAAATTCATGAACTCCTAGGTGTCTCTCCAGGTTAGAGATTTAATTAATATTCTGATACTCCTTTTCTAATTATTGAATATATTATTCATATGCTTGTGAAATATACATCTAAAAGATAATTCTGAGGACTATGTAAAATGACTACTTAAGGAGGATTGGAACTTATAATAAGTACTTGAACACATTTTATTTTAACGCTTCCAACACAATCAGACTCTACTACTGAATTTGGAGCTTTCCTTAAAGGCAGAAAATTTTTGAAAGGACTTTTTTTCATTCAGAATTTCTTGGTGAAGATACTCTTTTATGGGATGTACATGCAAATGAGAAGAAACAGCAAGTAACTTATCTTCATATGTAAAAGATCATGATACCTAGGGTGTCCCTGTTAGCAGAAGAGTCTAGCCCTCTTCCATTTAAATAATAGAGAAATCTTCAAAATCCTCTGTAAGAATCAAACTGCAATGTTCAAATATAAATTACATTAAGAGGTCTCTGAATATGAGCTCAGATTCTGATTCTGTTAGTATTTAAACTGAAAAATTAACTGCTACTCTATTTTCCAACAATTAATAGGTACTTAGTAAACACTTGCAGATTGATTGAAAGAAATTTTAGGATTGGTTTGATAAAAATAATGAGGAAATTCAGAAACTACTAAAAGAAAAATGAGAACTCTACAGGGTCTAGCAGCAGGAAAATTTGTCCATCTCTAGAAAAGGCATTTATACCCCTTAATAATTAAGGTATCAAAATCTTCCAAAAGTTGACTAAAATACAAGCAGATTTTCTAGTTTTTTACTTCTTCCTTCTGTGCAATTTTATTCAAGGTTAGTGAAGATGATTGGAGGTTTCTGCTAACTGGTGGCATTGGTTTGGACAATCCTTTTTCCAATCCTTGTATATGGCTTCCCCAGAAATCATGGGATGAAATATGTCGACTGGATGATTTGATAGACTTCAAAGGCATTCGTAAAGAGTTTGTGTCATTGAAAGATGAATGGAAAAGAGTATATGATAGTTTGGTATGTACGAAATCTTGTTTCATGAAATTTTTTATTAATATATGATTTTAATCTGAAAAAAGAAGAATGCTATTCTTCTAGTTTTCATCTTTAAATAAAACAAGTAAATAAGCTAGACTGATATCAAAATAAAACTTTCGTTTATTCTATCATTGTTTTATTATGCACTACCTGCAAATTGTCATTAAATTTGGAATTTTAACATCAGCTTAATTACATATTATCAAATATAAAGATAAACATATTTTCCTAGATTGAATAACCTATGGAAATACTGTTGCTGAATTGACAAAAAGTGTGAAAACTTAAAAATTTCTGATTTATATATTTATACATATATATGCATATGTGAATATGTATATGTTAACATTAACTTTTCACCAGCAAGTGACTAATTAATCATTACTAACGTGGAGGAAAAGTTGAACCAATACAATACAGAGAAGCAGAAAATGAATGCATAGCTTTCTTTTTTTTTTATTATAGCTTTTTATTGACAGATTATATGCATGGGTAATTTTTCATCATTGTCCCTTGCACTCACTTCTGTTCCAACTTTTCCCTTCCCTCCCTCTACCCCCTTCCCTAGATGGCAGGAAGTCTCATACATGTTAAACATGTTAAAGTATATCTTAAATACAATATATTTGTACAGATCTGTACAGTTCTCTTGTTGCACAAGAAAAATTGGATTTAGAAGGTAAAAATAACCTGGGGAAAAAAAATAAAAATGAATGCATAGTTTTCAAAGATTTGGTATACAGTGCCACATTTTCTTATTTGGGTCAGAATACTCACAAATGTCAGTATTGGTTTGATAAAAATGATGAGGGAATTCAGAAATTACTAAATGAAAGACTCTCCAGAGTCTAGCAGCAGGATAATTTGTCCATCTCTAAAAAAGGCATTCACAATAGAGCAGTAATGAACTGAACCAGCTACACCCAAGGAAAGAACTCTGGGGAATGACTATGAACCACTACATAGAATTCCCAATCCCTCTATTTTTGTCTGCCTGCATGTTTGATTTCCTTCACAGGCGAATTGTACACTATTTCAAAGTCAGATTCTTTTTATACAGAAAAATAACTGTTTGGACATATATATATTGTATTTAACTTATATCTCATATAAAATATATAAAAATATATATTTAACATGTATTGGTCAACCTGCCATCTGGGGGAAGGGGTGGGGGGAAGGAGGGGAAAAGTTGGAACAAAAGGATTTGCAAGTGTCAATGCTGAAAAATTACCTATACATATATCTTGTAAACAAAAAACTATAATAATATAAAAAAAGAAAGAAAAAAGGCATTCAATTCTATCAAAAGTAAAATACAAGAAAAACTTACAGATAAAATTTTGGCCTTAATAAGAAGGCAGATGAAATTCAGTTTCATGCTAATAATAACAATCCAAAACACTTTTATGATGTTCCAGAAGCTATTTAAAGACCAAAAATTTTTGGTGCATCTCAACTAGTCAGCACTGATAGAGTCACACTGATCAGTGATAAGGACATGATCCTGGACCTATGGCCAGAATACTTACATAATGTTTTCAGCAGACCATCACCAACTAATACTGAAGTTACTGACTGTTCATCTTAGTTTGAAGTTAATACTTCTACCTGTACTTCCAACAGAAGGAAAAGGTTTTGAATAGGCTTCTCTCCTGTGGCAAAGTGACCAGGGCTGATTCCATTCTAGCAGAATCTACAAGGAAGGGGGACCACTGCACTGTACTGCACATACAAAAACTGATGGCAAGAGGAGATCCCCTAGGAGATCAAAGATACCTCTATTGTCTATCTATTCAAAGGAAAAAGAAATGAGTTGTGTCTTGCAGTTACCACAGATGGGTGAGAAGGGGAGGGAGGGGTCATCCTCTCTTTTAGTCATTGCTGACAAATTCTTGCCAGGCACTGTGCTCTGTGAACAAAGCAGACTTGTGGTAGCTCAAAAGTAACTGAAATGCACAAATTTAGAGACATCTCTTTCCCAAATGGCCACACAGAGTCCTCCTTAATAAACTGATCCTTCATCTGGAAGATGGTCATCTACCCAAGAGCCAATGTGACTTCAGAAGGGGCTAAGGAATGGTCACCATGATGTTTGCTGCCCAGCAACTCCAGGAGAAATTCCAGGAGCCAAACAGAAGTATGCAAACAGTATTCATTGCTCTAACTGAGGCTTTTGATACTGTCAGCTTATGGAAGATCATGGCAAAACTTAATTACCTGGAGAAGTTCATCAATGTCGTACACCATTTAATGATGACATACTTGCATGGATTCTGGATAATGGATAATGTTTTCATGCTATCCCAGTCACTACTAGAGTAAAATAGTGCTGAATGCTTGACTCCATACTTAAAAAAAAAAAGCCATGATGTTTTCAGTGATGTTGTCAGACACTTCAATGAAGACAAAAATGGCATCAAGATCTGCTAATACACTGACAATACTTTATTTAACTTGAAAAGGCTATAAGTCAAGACTAAAGTGGAGAGAGTTAGTATGTGACTTTTTGTTCTCAGCTGATTATGTATTCAGTGTAGTCTCTGAGGCTGAGATGCAACAAAGTATAGATCAATTCTCTGTATAATTTTACCTAATAACCAACACCAAGAAACCGATTCTGCATCAACCAGTTCTACACCAATTAAAGAAATCGTGAATGTTGCAGATAACCTCATTTATTTTGGCAGTATATTTTCCAGGGCTGTCCACATAGATGATGAGGTTGACACACGCATCTCCAGAGTTAGCTCAGAATTTGAGAAGCTCCAAAAGAACATGTAAGATGTATTAGACTGTCTACCAAACTGAAGATCTACAGAAATATTGTGCTGATCTTGATATATGCCTGTGAAACCTGCACAGTATACCTGGATCTAGCCAGAAAATTTGACTCCTTCTATTTGAATCATTTTAGGAAAGTTCTAAAGATCACCTGACAAGATAAGGTACCAGACACTGAGACTCTTTCTTGAGTTATAACTCCAAAATGTCCAGGCAGGGCACATTGTCCAAATGTATGCTTGTCTAAAAGATTATTTAATACAAGGCAGGCACTCACATGGAAGTCAGAAGTGACACAAGGATGATTTCAAGGTCTCTGAAGAACTTTGGAATTGATTATGTAACATGGGAGATACTGGCACTGGATCCCCCCTCGCCCCAGCATGGCGTGCATCATGGCTGATTCAAAGAAGGCACTGTGCTCTGTGAACAAAGCAGACTTGTGGTAGCTCAAAAGTAACTGAAATGCACATTTAGAGACATCTCCTTCCCAAATGGCCACACAGATTATTTGTGCCCAATCATTAGTAGAACTTCTGAGCTTGTATCAGTGTGATCAACCACAGCTGGACACACTGTACGTTGACCCTGACATTGTGATATCATTTTGGTCCTCTCTGAGTATGAAAGACAAACAACAAAGACAGTGACTAATGAATATCACAAAGATTTATTATTTTTAGATGTGGTGACACTATTAGATTTTTTTAATTAACTAGAATTTGGAAGATTAGTTCCAACATGAGTTTCACATGGAATAATCTTGTTAGATATTTAAGTAAAAAAAATGTTAGACAAAAACATTGTCTTAATATTTTCAGAATTTGTAAGTTGGAATTTTGTATATAAAACAAAGAAATACTTTTTAGAAATTAATAAACCTATGTCATGTCATGAACCAAAACCTACCATTTTTAGATTCATGTCATTGAACTTATTCAACTTTTTCTACCTGGTTTTCTGATCCTTATCACCACCACCCTGTGACATGGTCATGTATGGTTTGGTATAAGTTCACTTAAACTTTCTACTTCTAAATCCATCATGCCTTGTTGGTATATGAAGGGGACTTTGCAATGTCAGTAGAACACAAGAAGATAGGTCAGGGCCTGGTGAAACCATAAATCTGGTTTCTGAGGATTAACCTAGATAATTGGGGGATTGGGTGGATCAGGTTGGCCAGAATGATGAAATTTACTCTAAGAGACCGGTTTCATTATTTGGGAGAGGAAGGAAGGCAGCAAGATGTATGTGTGTTGATATTTGCCTTATGCTTTGTTATAAGGATTCTCTTCTGAGAAGTGCATGGTAAAAATTAATTTTATTCCCTTTTACAGAGGAGGAAGCAGGCCTTTAAAGGTTCAGTGACCTTTTTGTGGTCCTAAGATTTTTGATTCTATATCTTTTCTCTATGACCCTTCCTTGTATAATATATAAAACATACAAGGTCAAACACAAGTATTTTATTTCCCCTTCTTGATACCAGGATTGATTCATTTTATGATATTTTCCCCTTTATAATTTTAATCCCTAATATAGTGACTTGTATTTAGGAACCACTTAATACCTTTTTAAAAATGAGATCTCCAACTTTATCTATCCTCTCAACCAGTTATTGTATAAACTTTTTTTACTGGCTTTTAAATTCACATCAAATTTCCAATTTAGAAAAGACAATCCAATATGCTTTTAAGATGGAAGAAGTTTGGTACAGTGAAAAGGACTTTCTCTGGTTGTTAAGTCACAGTTTTTGTCTCTGTGATTAGTTTTGTATCTTTGGACAAGATGACCCTTAATCTTTCATCCATAAAGTGTAGAGTTGGATCTAGAAAGTTCCTTCCACCTCCAAACCTAGGATCCTTTGTTAGTATGTACAAAAGATTTATGTAATTAGATTTGAGTCAATTTGATTCTTCCATTTTTATAGGAACCACATCATGAAGCCTTTCCTGAATTGTGGGAAGAAAAAATAAGTGAGTTTCAAAGGATGCTTGTCATTCGCTGTCTGAGACCTGACAAGGTAAATGTGAATTTGAGCTTTGAAATTAAGAAAACCCTTTCCCACATGCCATCCAAGACATTCCCCATAGTAAGTCCTTTACCCACAAAAAAAAGGGTTATATATGAAAACTAAAATTATATGAAAAGCCTTCTTTTACCCAAGAGTTCTTTTTCAAATCCTAGAATCATCTTACTCTTTCTCTGCATCATCTTCCTTAAGCTTACTTTTACTTCTGTTGGGAATTGTAATTTTTAAATAGAGTTTTGGGAAACTACATTTTCTTTTTCATTAATTAAAATTTTTTTAAAATTTAAATACAAAAGAAAATTATTGTCATATGCATAGCAGAACATGAGAGAATTCAAAATATAAAGCAATGTATTTCCATTTCAAGAAACCCTACATCATAAATACTACACGTTATGTTCAGAGCTGGCTATCTTTTCTTTGCTTCCTTGTAAGTTTTCTTTTGTTCTCTGCTGTGCAGAAGTTTATAATCAAGTGTTTGTGTGTTGTGTATATGTATGCACACACACAATATACTTACATACCTACATTTACATATGTACACATATATCGATATCTATAATCATACACACACATATATACATATACAATCTTATGCATATAATGTAAAACCACACTATGTAGTTTTCTCTTTGTCCTCTTTTTCTCTGAAGATGGATAACATTTTCCTTCATGAGTCCAAGTCTTTTGATATTTTTCTAAGTCCACCAGCTCATCATTTCCTACACCAGAGGAATTTTCCAATTTTATATTGCCTGGTTATTTTATATAATATAAAACAATAATGATTAATATCACTAACATATAGTATAGTTTCTCTATTTTTCTCTTTTGATAAAGTCTGTTTTAGCTTTAACTTTCTATGATCATGATTACTACATGATTTTTCATAATAAATTTTATTTCTGACCTTTATGCTATGTTTGCATGTATCTTTCCTGTTAAGTCATTTCCTGACATGATACTGTTGAATTCAAATTTTTAACCTATCTGTTTCCATTTTATTGGCGAATTCATTCAATGCATATTCTAAGCTATATTTTCCTCACCATCCTTCTCACCCTATTCTTATCCCTCCTCACTCCCCTGTTTTGCTTCTATCCACTACCTTGCCCTCCTATTTCTTAATCTATCCATTTCCTTCCAAGCATCCCTCCCTTTTCCTCACCCTATAGCCTTGCTTTTTTGTTTCTATCTAAATTTAGAAGACTTTTATACCCTTACAAATAAATTCATTGTTCTCTTTCCCATTCTTATTGATCTACATATCCTTCTATACACCTTCCCCTTATCCTATTCCCTTGCCCTTTCATTTTCATTATAAATTTCAAAGATAACCCCAAGTGGACATATAGATGGAAGGGAAGCAAACATGGTTTGTGTGGCCAGCTATAGATATAGTGAGCTTAGTAAATCTTCACTTATCTATCCCTAATCAAGACAGGTCAACCAGAAGTTGGGAACCCTCCAGTTGATTAAATTAAATTGCCACAGGGTTTAGGGTTTGGGTTCTGATAAAGGATCAGGGAGGGCAGAAGCAGGACAGCCAGCAAAGTGGACTGGAAGATGAGTGCCTGGGAGAAAAGTTTTCACTAATAAACTACCTTAAAAATACTCTTCATATATACTTGATAGATTAAAACATAGCTATAAAAATTAAAATATTGTGAAAAACTACTCTTATAACAATGAGTAATTAAGGAATAAGGTGATTAGAATTCTCTGTTATTCTAAAAATAGGTTTTTTTGTTTTTAGCATCCCCATGCTCTGAAGATTCTTAAATAACAAACTTAAATTCTAAAGTTCTATTTTTTTTTTTTTTTTGCTTTTTTAAGATTATTCCAATGGTACAAGAATTTATAATTAGCCATTTGGGTCGTCCATTTATTGAACCACCACCATTTGATCTATCCAAGGCATTTGGAGATAGTAACTGCTGTGCACCATTGATTTTTGTGCTGTCTCCTGGTTCTGATCCTATGGCAGCCCTTCTCAAATTTGCTGATGATCAGGTAATTTTAAAATAGATATGTATTGTTAGATGTTTTTCCTAATTAAGAAAAAGATCTGTTTGAAATCTAGATCTTAGCCGTGTGTGTAGCTCAAGCAGAGCCTCTAAAAGCTTCAAGGTCTAAGGCTAATGGACCCCTAAACGTCTAATATAAGTAGAAGTTTCATAGTATGGCTTACTAGCACTTCCCCTAGAAGTAAGTTTCATAGATAGCTTCCATCTAATTTATGCAACACATGATCTATGGGGGAGTTTAAAATTCCTTTTGCAAACTAAGCACCTTCTCTATTCTTTCTTATCTTTGGCTTAGTGGGGAATGAGGAGGATGATATCCACCCTTTTCTTTCTATTTTCTTTTTGAATAGGAATAAGTAAGGATAGGAACTGGACCTGTGATTTCATTGATAAGGTAACCTACACTTATACCAAACCTATGTCAACTCCCAGGTGAAGAAACTCTATCAATGAAGGTCAAGGTCTACCCCTTTGTTGACCTATCATAGTAGCAACAAATTAAACATAGTCAAGGGACTGGCTAATTTAGAGGAAAGCCAAGAATTGAAAGCTGTATTTTTTTAAATCATAAAGAATTTGCTGCGTAATTTGTTGTCATGCATACTTGAATAGGAAGATAAGGTAAATAATAGTGGGATTTAATCTTTCTTCTCCTTTTGGAAAGCACTTAAATTTCTACTTGTTTTGTAATCACTATGAATTTTTTTTAAATAGCTATAATATACAACACAATGTCTTAACATAATGAAGATTTCTTATATTCTGGAAAACTGAGTGTATTATAATAAAAAAAAAGAGCATTGAATTTGGAGTCAGAAATTTGTTTAAAAACGTATTAGAATAAAAAACTAAAAATGGTGATAACATTAAATATCCATCCACTAAGCATTATAGCTATTCCCTGTTAGATATAAATTTATATGATGAAATATTTCATTTATTGAATTGGTAAATTAGTAACTTCCACCAAAGTTCTGAACAAACATCATAACACTACTTCTTGATCTTTCTAATGGTTATTTAGTAACTCTTGCAACAGTATGTTAACATGACTTTCTCTAATCCCTAGCAGGGCTGCATAATAAAAATCCCTTTAGGTTCTAACAGAGTGTCTAGTATATTGTAAACATTTATTACATTTTTATTGAATGACTGGTTGATCCTATCTTCATGGATGCTGTAAATTTCCCACAGCCAAAATCATAGTTCAGCCAGGTAGAAGGTAATGGTGGAATGCAAGAGAAACCTGGTTTAGGATTACTTCTTATAATTTCCATAGATGGACAAACATTAGAAATCAAGAGGAAATATAACTGGGTCTCTACATTACATTCCCTTTCTTCCCATCCCCACACCTCCTTCCAGTGCCACAGACTCTAAAAAAGTAACCAGAAGACAGTGGTAGAAAGAATATTTGTGTGGCTTATGCCACAACCTTTGAAAGTCACTGAAGAATATGGATGTAGTAGACTTAAGTACTGAGCATATGGTCTCACTGACTCTCTTTTAAAGATCAAAGTCAGTGGTAAAATGTGACTTGAATTCTAAATTTTGCTTTTTTTTTGAAAACTGACTAGAATAAAGTTCTTCCAAAAAACATGGACCAAACTTGTCACTTTAGAATTTTCTTAGAACTTTTCAAATTTGAAATTTCTAATGGATGGTTCATATTTTACCTTATGACATTAACACTATTTTCTGAAATTTTCTCCTTCAATCCTATTTTCTTCAATAAATGATAAAAAAAACTAGATATTAGAAAAATTTCTTTCTACAATATAAAAATTAAATTCTTATTTTAAAATTTAAATTTTCTTAATAAATCATAATTATATAATAGACAATCCTTTTTCATCTTTTCCTTTAGGTCAAAAATCTCTTTTATTGTTTTTCTTTTCTCTATATGTTATCATTACTTTTAGGCATTAAAAACTATACAAAATAATGATAAATATTTGCTTTACATATGTTCTTTCTTGTCATCCTCATAACAACCCTAAGAGTTAGGTGCTTTTATTACCTTCCATTTTATAGCTAAGAAAATTGAAACTGAGTTCTCTGACTTGCTCCACATAATTAGTGTCTTAAGAAAGATTTGAACTCAGATCTTTCTGACTTGAAGTACAGTATTACATCCACTAGACCCTCTTATTTTCCAAGAAAGCTCCCTTTATATTCAGGGTTTCTGCATAAAGTTGTTTTTCCTTGAAATGACTAATTTTGTCTAGTACTTACAGAGTTCTTAAATCAACTACCAATCACCATATGACAGCAAGCTTTCAAAAGGTTTTGCACTATTCCCTAGTTCTTGGAAATGATACCTAATTAAATCTGATTAATATTATTTTATAACTGATAAAATATTTACATTGAGTATTTAGAAGTGTACATTCTAATTTTAGTAACTTTTGTAATATTTATCATATGCAGGGATATGGGGGATCCAAACTCAGCTCCTTATCTCTTGGTCAAGGCCAAGGGCCCATTGCTATGAAAATGATAGAGAAAGCCGTCAAGGAAGGAACCTGGGTTGTTCTTCAGAACTGCCATCTTGCAACATCTTGGATGTCAACATTAGAGAAAGTTTGTGAGGTAAAAAAGTTTGTTATTCTCAAGAAATGATATCATTGAGAATGATAATGGTAAATATGGAGAAATAGCGTACATGTGACCCTACTGGTTTTTTAACAAAGTATTAAGTAGAGATGATAAATTTGTCTGTGAAATAATCTTTAGTGGTCAGCCAGCAACATTTGTTGAATATCTTCTGCTTTATGAGCATCGTACTACCCTCATTCAAAATAAGAATGTTTAATACACATGTATAAAAAGGATTGAATATATATACCAAGACATCCTCAAATAAATGCACATCCAATTTAGTAACTGAACTGCCCTCATAAACTTCATTCCTGTTTTGTCAGAAGATATTTAGGGTAGTCAAATGATTTCATCGCCAAATCAATAAAATCTTCCCTCTTAATATTTCACTAACCTTCCTTCTAATAGAGAAGATAGGGAAGAAAATGAAAACAAGTTCAGTAACACACATATATGTGACTTTTTTATTCAGTATTATTTTTTTATTCAACTCAATACTTATTAAATGTCATCCTTGTTCAAAGTATCCATGCTGAGGGTGGAATAAAAATGAAAGTCATTGCCTTCATGAAGCTTATAACTTAGCAGAGTCTCCACATATGTATATAAGAGATATATAAATAAGGCTCTTTGTAAGGTCCAAAGAAGATGTGTTAATATATGTTACTTGTAATTAAAATGCCATGATGAGACTATTCTTTTATAACTTTCCAAATTCTTCTCCATACCCTAGAATTGAATTTAATTAACATAGCTATTTAAGCAGTTTAAGGATATGCAGTTACAGTTGTAATAAGGGGAAATGAAAACATAGAAATGAGTATAAACTGGTGTAGTTACCAATCATCATGGGAAAACATTAGGATATAGGGGAGAGTATTTGCATAGATAGCAAAACTTAATATCTGATAGTCACTCCCTGACATACATTAGCCATCCAGGAAGGTCCTTGAATAGACCAGGTAATTCTAAGTATGTGCAAAGCACTGGGCTAGGGAGGCTCTGGCGAGACAAAGAAAATGTATGCTGTCCTTGCACTCAAAGCCCTTATTGTACATCAGAGCCAGAGAAGATGAGCATTCAGCAAGGTAGAATGTTTGAAGGATAAAAAGATGTTTCATTTGGGGCATATTGAGTCTGAGGTATCCATAAGGCATTCAAGTGATCCAGCAAACAATCAGAAAATCTAAGGTTCAGAGGTCTGTGCAGGCCTGGGAGTTCTTAGAGAGTTGGAGATGGCCTTTTACCTCTTTTTGTATCTCCAGGGCTTAGCACGGCACCTGCTACATAAGATGTTGATTCACTGTTTATAGACTGATTGACAGGTAGTTCAGTGGATAGAATGCTTGGTCTGGAGTCAGGCATTCAATTCCAGCCCTGGACATTTATTAGTTGTTACTCAGAGTTACATTAAGACACTTAATAACCTCAGTTTGCATTAGATTCCTTAAACTGTAAAATGAGAATAGTAATAGTACCTACCTCCCAAGGTGATGAAGATAAAATGAGATAATACTTATAATCTGTTTATCATAGTGCCTAGAACAGAATAGGCAATATATAAATGTTAGACATTATTAATAATTATTTTACAAGCAATTATGGTTAATTAAAGAGTCATCTAGTTTCCTCTTGAACTTGAAGGACCTGTGTCACTTTTCCCCAATTTACTTGTGATCGTTTCCTTGTTTGTACTCCAGAAAATAGTTAGAATTTATACATAGCAATGAGATTCCATCAAAAGGGAAGTCCAAAAGTCCTCAATGTTTGTTTTAAATTAAGGGACAACATTCAATATGTCCTACTGTAGTTACTTGTCAGAAATTATTTAAAATCTAGGTTTTAGGATATTTCTAAAACAGAGGTCTTAAATTTTTTTATGTCATAAATCCCTTTAACAGACTGGTTGGACCCAAGGACTTTTTTGCAGAAATTTTTTTAAAAAATTCATTATGGAAGGAAATATTAAATTACATTTAGAAGTTAATGAAAATGAAGATAGAATCTTAAAAAAAAAAGTTCATATACCCCTACATATTCATGTACCTCAGGTTTAGATTTCTCTAAAATCTAGCAACATAAGCTTTTGTAAACGACTTATGGCAAATTATTTTAGTAAGAGTTCTTTGAGGATGATTTATAAAAAGATATTTCTCTACAGAACAGGAGTAGTTTTATGTTGTAGAGAATTCATCATTTTCCTTAAATTTTTTTCTGTTTTCTATATGATTTCCATTTTATAGGAACTAAGTCCAGAAGCAACCCATCCAGATTTCCGAATTTGGTTAACAAGCTACCCTTCTCCAAATTTCCCTGTGTCTGTGCTTCAGAATGGAGTAAAAATGACTAATGAAGCACCTAAAGGTTTACGGGCTAATATTATTCGATCGTACCTGATGGACCCAATCTCTGACCCTGAGTTTTTCAGTGGCTGCAAAAAGCCTGTAAGTAATGTCTTAGCCTTGTTACCTCAGCCCTGTAAAGCAACTGAAAATGGCCTCTGGTGATTATGGATGTGTGCTCTGAGTAAAATCTACCAAATTAAGTAGGCTTTCTTCACTGCAATGAAGTTGGTTTTGATTACTGATTACTGACTGCAGTGAAGTCAATTTTATTAATATTTTATTTTTATTTTACCACTAGTCTTCTTCCTTCTCAGCAGAGATTTTGTGGTATGCCATTAATAACTCTGATTTCTATTTAGGAAGTCAGATATAAGCCATTCTCAATACAAATCTGCAAGGCTGGAGATCTATAGCAGGATATTAACTAAGCCCTTTGCTATTTGGGACCATATCTCTAAATTAAAACATAAAAATATTTTCTCAATATAACTATAACGAGAGCCAAAATAATTGTACTGGTTGATTGATGGAAATCATAAGTGCCTTTTTCCGACTCACCAAGTTAGCTGGGAAACCACCTACTGTTTTCATGATTAGGATTTTGTACATGAACATCTCTGACCTAAAATTGTTTTACATCATTTTTCCATAATTAAAAATGGAAGAAAGCTCATTTTAAAACAGGGGTTATGAACTTGAGTAAGTTGCTGAAATTAAAAAGACCATACTTTTGTTTTCAAAGCATGTCTTAAATATACAGCAATGAGGGGGGAAAAAGTCATAAAAATAAGGAAGAACTTTAAAAAAAAGATGTTGAACTAATTTAGCATCTTGTTCTTGAGGTGTAAGATTTACTTTTTCTTATTCTATATAGAATTATATTCATTTTTATTCAAACAGCATTTATAGTGCTTGTATCCACGAAATAGCACGTTCCTCTCAACCTTTGTGGTAGAGTCATTTTTGCAAATTTGTAAAAAAAAAATGTATTAAATGTTTCTCTTTAATCATAAGTATATCACTTGTAATGGGCACAGGTTTAAGTGGAATAAGGAATAAGGAATTGCTGACCAAACTCAGATAGGAATCCCAAGTCTCACAAATGAAGTATTCAAAACACCTGCTAGCCACATTATTAAATACTTATCTTTCCAAAAATTTTAAGGTATCCTTATCGAATCAAATTCTTAATTTTCAAAAATAACAATATACCCTGAGATATTACCAAGTCATAATTAAATTTAAGGAATGAGCTTGCATACAAATAAACATGTTTATGTGTAAAACAAGTTGGCCGCATGTCTATAAACAACTTCTGCTGTTCATTCCCTCTGTGGCTGGTTCTAAGGCCCTGCTTGTACTAGTGCCTTTATTAATCTGCTTTTGTGTAAAAGAAAATTATTAGTATCCTTTAAAAATGGCATGAGAAATAGAGCACTAGATTAACAGTTTTGAGACCTTCGACCAAGGTTTAGACATTTAGAGATAAGAGGAAACTGGGAGACCACGTGGTCTAGTTCTTTTATTATACATAAAAGGAAATTGAGAATACAGGAAGGTCTTAGCATGATGCTGCTTCACCAAATCCTAGTCTTAGTTTAGCCATTTATTGTGTGACTTTAGAGAGATCACTTAACCATTCTAAATGTATTTCTTTATTTCTTAAGATGGGGATAATAAAATTTTTCTTAACTCTCTAGAAAAGTTTTTGTTTTTTGTTATTTTTGTTAAAGTTTTAAATATTGTTTTGTCAAAATTTTATTATTACTTAAATTAATAAAAGATTAATGATTTTTTGAAGTGCGCAGCAAAGTACCACTCTTCCTGGAGTAAGAAAGACTTATCTTACTGAGTTCAAATCTGGGCTCAGGGGTAGCTAAATGATACAGTGGATAGAGTACTGCCCCTGGAGTCAGGAGGACCTGAGTTCAAATTCTGCCCCAGACACTTACCACTTCCTAGTTGTCTGACCCTGAGCAAGTCTTTAATCCTAATTGCCTTGCAAAAAAACCACAAAACCACAAAACCTAAAACAAAAATTAAATATTTCCTCAAACACTTATTAGACCCTGGACAAGTCACTTAACTCTGCTGCAATTTCCTTATTTGTAAAATGAGCTAGAGAAGCAAATGGCAAACCTGTATTTTTGCCAAAAAAAAACCAACTGAGTTTACAATAATTCCTTTCATTGAAACAGATTTTAATCCTCTAAACATCATATTAGATAATAATCATGATTAGGAAGCTATGTGATATAGTGATAGAGCACTGGACCAAGCATCTAGAAGACCTGAATTCAAATCCAGTCTTAGCAACTTAATGGCTATGTGACCCTGACTAAATCATTTAACCTTCATTTGCTTTAGATTCCTTACTGATAAAATAAGGATATTATTAGCACCTACTTCTCAAGATTGTTGTGAAGATAAGAAATAAGATAATATTTGTGAGGTACTTTGCAAAACTTAAACCTCTTTAGAAATAAATACTAGTTATTATGAGTTTCTGTGGTAGAAAAAATTCTACACTTGTGTAATTAAACATTTAATATAGAATCATTTTAGAATTAATATAGAGCTTTTACAAAATTAGACTATTTCTCTAGACATGAGAGGGACATGAGAAATCTGGCAGGATCTTCAAGAACTTAAAATTTTGGCTGCCCTCTTTTCAGAACTCAGTGTTACCTCCATAGCACCATCAGGCACTGGAGAAATGGAAGTCAATGTGAGAATTGTTTCATTTTTGTCTTTATCCTCCCAGGGCTTAGTACAGTATGTGGCATATAGGTACTTGTTGATTTATTATGAATAAGCATTAATACTCAAATAATATTTAGGAAGCTAATATATGTGAAAGCCTTTTAAAAATAATGTTCTATTGAAACAATAAAGCATTACCATTATTAAAATTAAGTGATGTAATAATTGCTATCTTATTTTTAAAGGAAGAATTCAAGAAATTGCTCTATGGCCTCTGTTTCTTCCATGCATTAGTTCAAGAAAGACGGAAATTTGGACCTCTAGGATGGAATATCCCTTATGAATTCAATGAGACTGACTTGAGAATCAGTGTGCAGCAGCTCAGCATGTTTCTAAACCAGTATGAGGTATAGAAAATTAATAGCAAGGATCTTTCTGTTTTGCTCTTTGTGACATTTTAAATTCATTTACACTTAAGAGCCTTCTGATTAATTTCAACTCCCATGAGATAAATTCATCAGTTAATACCTAGTAGCCTCTGATATACCTAATTATTAATAGCACAGAACTAATTACAGTAGCTGTTATGAAACCATTAATAGTTTAATCTGAACTGATAACAGAACCAAGACTAGCACTTAGATTTTTTGATCCCCTAGTCCATTTTATCATTTTGCTTCTAATACTAGCTTTCTTTTACTTGGAGGAGAAGAGAGAAGGGAAGGATTGATATCAGCAACTGATTAAAAATCATAAAAACAAGACTGAGTCAAAAAATAGAATGGGTAGATACCTTGGGAGTTATACATTCCAACAAAGATAACAATATTCTGGCAAAGATCTCAAGCATTCATTATGATTAAATGATAAAGTACTAATGAACCAAATGATATAGTCACAGCTGGGCTGTGTTGTATCTTTTCTCTTGCCTTCTTCAAGAATGAAGGGACAATGGTTTCATAGAATAAGTTTCCAGTGTTCAGCAGAGGAAGATAAGGGAGATAAAGTTGTATAAGAATTAGTGGAAATAGGTGGAATAAAAAATTCCATAGATCTTTTGAGGATTATATCGTGCACTATAAGCTTGAGTATTGATATTATCAAGTATAATTTTAAGACTAAAATGGTTCAATTACTACCATAACCACTTCAAAAGGAAATACAATTAGATTGAAAGTTCTATTTCTTGAATAAAAGGCACATATACAAGGCATTTGTTAAGGGTTAGAGGCAATAAAAAAAAAAGGGCAAGAAAATTATAGAGCTTATAAGAAAATATAAAAAAGTAGCTTTGAGGAAGAAGTCTTTTTGTAAAACTCTTAATTTAATATGACCCAAAGTATATTACATTGTATAAAAATATAAATATGGGAAATCTTGAGTTGGTTGAAATACTGACATCTTATTTTTAGGAACTTCCCTATGATGCACTGCGATACATGACTGGTGAATGCAATTATGGTGGCAGAGTTACTGATGACTGGGACAGACGTACATTGCGCAGCATTTTAAACAAATTCTACAGTACAGAGATAGTTGACAATCCAGACTACAAATTTGACTCCAGTGGTATCTATTATGCTCCTCCCAGTGGTGATGTAAGTATGCTCACTTTTAAGGAAGCTGAAATTAACAGTATTCATGAAATGTCTGCTATTATTTTTTTTTAAAAAAAACATTCATTAAATATCTATTGTGGCTAGACATTATATTGTGAATTTGTGTGGAGGAGTAAGATTAGAATATTCAAAGACAAAAATAAAAGACTATTCCTCTTATGAAGGAACTAACTCATGGTCTATCCAGTATAGGCATATATATTTGGCTATATTGAAAATAGATAAAAATTGCTGCATGATGATTGTGAGGCACTAGGAGATAGATGGTGGTATCAGGAAAGACCTCATGTAGAAGGCAGCATTCAAGATCAGGCTCGAAAGAAACTAGGGATTTTAGAGACGAAGATGAACACTGGTTTAACCAGTGCAGAGACAGAGAAGCACAGGATGGAGTTTGTGGATGAGGAAAAGCAAAAAACAAACAAACAAAAACAGTTTAGCCAAACTACGGTGTGTATGGTGGTGAATAACATGTAGTAAAGATGGAAAGTTAATTCAGGGACAAGTTGTCAAGGGCTTTCTGCCAAATGGAGAAACTTCTATTTGAACCTCGAAGCAATAGGCAGCCCTCGAATATTATTTGGAGAGAGGGGTAATATGTTCATGTTTATGCTTTAGGAAGATCAGTTTGGCAACTAAACTTGCCGTAATAACAGCATAAGAGATAATGTTTCTCTTTGTTGAGAATTAGAGCGAGCAGTCCCTTCTCAGAGATAGGAATGGAGTAGGCATTTAGTTATCAGGTACCTGGATGACTATGGATCACAGTTTTTAGAGTACCCACAGGCAGCTGGAGGACACTGAAATGAAAATGAGGGTACCAAGAGTTAATTTTATTAACTCTATTATTCGAGCTAACCTGGTTTGTGAGAATTTATAAAGTGAAGAAAACAAGTTGTAAAGTGAAGAAAAAAATAAAGACAAAATCCTAGAGATTAGGAGTTCATAAGAGCTAATGCATGGTCTATAATCCCCAGTATAACAATTATATACCATCCATCCTCAGTTCTTGAAGACTGATTCATGAGACAAGGTACTTCCTTTTTTTTTTTCCCATAAATTCTTTGAGCACCAAATCTCTGAACAAGGCTGATCCAGGAGTTATTACAAGATCTTCGCTGCCCAGCCTTCCTTTGGAGTATAAAAAGTCTTTGCTTTGGTTAAGGTCATGGAATGACTTCACCACTAGAGCAAGTGTCTTTCCTGTCACACCTACATTTAATCTTTGGGATTTTTAGTAAATCTCAGAATGCAAGCAGCTGAGGCTCAGGGACAGCTCTGCTGACTAGGACTGTCACTCCTCAGGAAACAGGAGTGGGACCTTGGGGCTGCTGATTTCCCTTTGATCCTATGAATCCTTCAGTAAATGTCTCTAGCTTTGTAATTCTAACCAGAACATTGATGATCTGGTCTGTCAGAGTAACACCAGTGGGAAATCTTAGATGTTCATTGCCATTTTCTTTCTTTCTCTTTATGGGACAAGCTTCTTCTCTTTTATTGTTTATCAGTCCTTATTTGTGCTTTCATTTTGTCATACGGTTTTCTCAAGGTCCCTTCAGTGTAGCTCAACCCACTAAGCTCAGTACTGAAGATAAATGACTTAAATTGTAAAGATTCCATTTCACAATTCATATCTAATCTCCTATCATTTCTTTTTTCAGTATAATAGCTACATTGACTACACTAAGCAATTGCCTTTGAATCCTGACCCAGAGATCTTTGGCATGAATGCTAATGCTGATATCACTAAAGATCAGTCTGAAACTCAACTGCTATTCGATAATATTCTTCTTACACTGGTAAGTGATCAAAAACAAATCTGTAATAAGGCACACGAAAGATGCTTCCTATATAGTGAGTACCAGTGTTGTTGATGGATCCTTTTATTTTATACTGTATTCAGTGCATATAAAATCTGCTGTTAGGATTCACAGTTACTGTCATAGGCAATGCTTAATTGATATTTAATTTTGTGGAAGCTAATTAGCTCATGCAGCATGAGTTTACATAATTAAGTGGAATTGTAATCAATTGTAGAAGAGTAGCAAAGGTATTCAACTAAATGAGCTTTTCAGATTAGTTCATTTTATTTTTTGTGCATTCTACTTGTAAGTTGTATTGTGAGGGAGAGGAAGCTCAAAAAAAAAAAAAAAAAAAAAGGTGAGAAACCTAAAGTAATTTCATTCAGGAGTCACCATGAGAAGACATAGGGATAGAGAAAGTTGTTCCTATTAGTACTATGGTTCTTTCTAGCAAAGCACTACTTAAAAGACATTTTTTCAACTCATTTGCCACATATACAACAGTAATGAATAAATAGATATTAAAAAACAAGCACTTATGTGTGTGCACTAGCAAAATGGTCTTTGGATAATAAGGTATGTGTAATTTCCAGGATTCTGGCACAGAATATCTTTTATATCTTTTATCTTTTAGATTTATATATATATGTATATATGTTTATATATACATATATATATAGAATATCTTTTAGCTTTTTTTAAACTTGATAATATATACCACATTACCACATTATAAAACACATAAAACAGTAGGCTCATTCCAGTAGAAAATGACTCAGAACCAAACAAACAAGATGAAATGCACAAGGGGCAGCCTTCAGAGTTTAATTAAACAGCCTCTCTTATTAGCCTCAAAGTCAGATCAGCAATAGTTCAATAGTTCTATATTGGAATTGCCATAATTGGGAGCATATAGATAATCCAGAGTAAGGAGAAGAAAAACAACAGCAACAATTTTACATTATATTTGTAGCAGCCTGAACTTGAAGTCAGGAAGAAGTCATAAGTTGTGATGAAATGATAGAAACTCATCCTGATAAAATTCCAGTATGCCTGTAAATTTTGCATGGCCTTAAAATGAAATAGAAATATAAGGACTACTTTTAGAGATATTTAATTTTTGTATATCTCATTGGGACCTTAAGGACATCTTGTATAATTCAAATGTGATCAATGATTCCCTTTTATGGGGAAGTCTACCTCTTGTCTCTCAGCAAAGATATGTTTATCTAGAGTTGTGGAAAGAGGCATCCATTGTCAGATATGCCTGATGTGTTGCTTTATTGTATATGTTTATTGCAAGGGGGAATTCAGGTTCAGGGGAAGGAGAGAGCTTATTGGACTGGCAGCAATATTTTCTCTTTTTAAAGAGAATTGATAAAAAACAATCCCATCTCCCCCCACCAAACACACACACACACACACAACACATCACCAATTTTATCCCAAACAAGTGATCATCTGGCCTTGAAGAACTCTAGTAAGGGAGAACCCACAATCTCTTAAATCATCCCATATTATTTTTATAATTCCACTTATTAGCAAGGTTATTCTTAACTGAAATGCAAAAATTTGCCTTTCTGTGAGTCTCACTGGTTGATTCTGTTTCTGTGGGCTAGTCTTATTACAATTCAAAACTAAATAATTTATTTCTTTGAAAACTTACAAAAGAGAAGCTACTCTAAAAACCACGAAAAGGTTAAATATACATATGATTCCTTAAAAACAGATTTAACTTAACCCTTATTTCTGTGGTGATTTAGTAAAGAAAAACCTGTCTATAGAGGTTTTCAAATGGAATTCCAAATTAGTTTGGAAAAGATAAGAAAAAACTAATAAATAATTTCTTGAATGTTTATGACTTAATAACAACCAAATAACATCCTATTGACCTCATTTCTCAATATCAGGCCCTGGCAGATATTGTAATTCCAAAATTCATATTATTCCAACTACGTGTCTTATAATTGAGAGCAGATTTGGGGCAGAGGGAATTTGTGCTGGTAAAATACACATTTGAAATGTAAATACTCTTATTATTTTTAAATCTTAAAACCAGATATGTGAGAGTTTCCTAGATCAAAGCTCTTACAGAAGAGAATTTAGTAGTTATTTTAATATCTTTACAAATACTTTCCGTCATGTAACTCCACATAGCCAAAATGGTACACATTTGTTTCATATTAAGAGAACAGACAATAAATACATAGAGGTGTCCTGAAATTGTGTGATTCCTTTCAAACTGGCAAAGATGACAAAGGGTAAAAGTAGCAAATGCTGGAAGAGTTGTAGGAAAACCATTAATATCAATTTTCAGTAAATCTACAATGTATGTGCTGCAAAGTTTTTTTCCCCCCAACTAACTATCTCTGCTAACATGAGGGGCATTGGTTTTCATTTTTTTGTAAACAAAATTATCTATTTTATCTCCCATAATCATTCTACTTCTCATCTAGTTAAGAATTCATATTCTCCTAGCCATAGTAGTGCAAAGTATATCCTTCCTTCCTCTTACTTTTTTTTTATTATATAAACTTTTTTTTATTGTATTATTAGTAACATTCCTATCCAGTGCTGTTAGAATCTCTATTCAAACAACTTGAGAAATAGAGAAATGTTGATTTACAAAATGAATATTCATTTTGTACTTATTGTAAAATATGGGATAAGGTATTAATCTAAACCAAATTTCTGCCATGCTATTTTCACAGCAGTTTTCACAGAAATTCTTGTCAAATAAGGAATCTTTACCACAGTACTTATGGTTTTTGGGTTTATCAACTACTGGACTAATTTGTTTGATTAGTTCTTGATCGTGATAAAATAATCTCTTCCATTGATCATCTTTTCTATTTTTTAATTAGCATCAAAATTTTATTATTGCCATTCTAAGTATAGTTTGAGATCTTGTAATGTTGGGTCCTTTCCATGACTACTTAAATTTTTTCCCCTTAATGTCTTTGACCTTTTCTTCTTTTAAGGTGAATTTTGTTTCTATTTTCACTCATTCTCTAAGCCCTTGGCTATTTGATGTAAGTCTAATTAGGAAAATTTCTTGATTTGAACAATCTAAATTTGCAGCTTTTTAACTTTTACTTGTTAATACTGGTTCTAGGGTTGATTCTAGTTCTGGGGGCTAGTCTTGTTACAATTCAAAACGAGATAATTTGTTTCTTTGAAAACTTACAAAAGAGAAGCTATTCTAAAAATAATGAAAAAGTTAAGTATACAGATGATTCTTTAAAAACAAATCTAACTTACCTTTATTTCTATAGTGATTCAGTAAAGAAAAAGCTAAATAAAACTAGTATTAAACAAAATCTATTCCCTTTTCTACAAGGCATCTATCTTTCAAATAGTGGAGTATTGCTATCATACATGCCTCCCCATAAATTTTTTCTTCTTTAAAATACATACTTACTTCTTTGCTCTTCAAGTGACATGCACTCAGACCTTTCTCCATGATTATTCTTCTCTGGAATATTATAACTTATTAATGTTCTTCTTAAACTGTGGCACCTGGAACTGTATACTATACTGTAGGTATGTAGGTGTGACTGAGAGAGTGCAGGATGATTTTCTGAAAAGAGTATAGCTTAAATTTTTTATTGACTATACCCTTTTTCTTATATTATGGTGGAGACACTGATATATTTTTTCTGTTCATATTCCTCAAACTCTATACATACAAAAAAAAAGACAAAAGTTTTTGTCTTGAAAACATTATTTTATACTGTAATTGATTGTTATAGTTTATTTTGCATTAACTATATATTGTATTATTGTCTCCTTGACAGTATCTATGAAGATATCATAGTCTTCCATAGCATTTTTAAAATAAGAGCAAGGCCAATGTTTTTAAAAGAATTATGTGACAGAGAATCATAATCCCATGTATGGCATTCTATATTTATGGAGGATTCTTTATTTCAAGATCAAAGAAGGATTTCTAAGTAAAAGCAATACTCAACAATGTTTGATATTTTCACTAATCTGAATTAATAGAGTTTTACTGCCCATAGTATGGTTAGCAATAATATACTTTGCTTTGGTCAGGAAACATTTGAAGAATAGTGTTCAATTCTAGTTACTGAATTTTACAATAGGTATTAACAAGCTTGGTCCAGGTGAAAAAGCTAGACAGCCATAACATTTATACAGCATTCTAAGGTTTTCAGATCTGTGCCTATTATTCTTTTGATCCTCACAACAACCCTTTGAGGGTAGGTACTATTGTTATCCTTATTTTTCAGAGAAAGACTCTGAGCCTGGGAGAGAGTGTGATTTGCCCAGAGATCATGTTGTTGTCAGTGATGGATCTCTGTTGTCAGAGGACATTGGTATCAGGGTAATGGCTTGACTTAAAAGTGAATTGAATTTAAGTGAGGCAGAGTTTTACCCTCTCCTTCAGAATCTAGATACAAAACATGGGGATGGGTAGCAATGGCCGTGGATGCAGTGAGAGACTTTGGCCTTTTTTAAGCTAACATTTTTCCTAGGTTTCGGTTTGTCTGAGGCAATATCCATTCAGTAGCTTACAGCTAAGTAAAAACATAGCTAAGAAGATGCCCTAGAAAGATTTACACTAACTAATGCTGAGCAAAACAAGCAGAACCAGGAATACATTGTATACAATAACAGCAAGAATGTGCGATGATCAACTGTGAAAGGCTTAGTTCTTCTCAGCAGTTCAGTGATCTAAGGCAATCCCAATAAACTTGGAATAGAAAATACCATCAGCATCCATAAAAAGAATTATGGAGACTGAATGTAAATCAACATTTCTCTATTTCTCAAGTTGTTTGAATAGAGATTCTAACAGCACTGGATAGGAATGTTACTAATAGCATTCATTAGGAAAGAGGTTAGAATTGATGAGGTTCTTTTCAGCTCTTTAGATATTATAAACAGACATAAAGATCATAAATTGTAAAGTCAGACAAGAAAGAAAATCAGTTTCCTTGGATGGATAAAATATGATAAGAACATATACTTCTTTGAACACTTTTTTGGTTTGCATTTTAACACTTACATTGAAGGACTTTAGAGTTTAGGATAACTTGAGTTAAGGTTCTGTCACCTTCATATATGGACTTTTTGACTGGGTAAGTGCTCCCAGACAACTAAATTTATCAATTGCAAAACAGTTGCTGATCTGCATTTCTGAAGGAAGTTTTTTTTAGTGGATTTAGACTGATGAAACCAAACATCTGGAACTCAAATAATTTAAGAGATTCTAAATTGCTAAATAGGATTATATTTCATATAACTAACTAGTGCTAAAAGGAGTTGCTACATTATTGCTGATAATACAATCACACAAGTCTACTTCTTTTCCACTCCCAGAGTGCCCATTATCAGTTGAAGAAGGGGAAAAAAAAACTTCTCTTTATTATCCACCTAATTCATTTGATATCCAGTAAGCTTCACAATATCTTTCTTAGTAAATAAACCTCGCTAATGGTATTTTCAGATTAAATTCAGTCTCCTTTATGTGAAGTCTTTCAGTCTTTATATGTTTTATGTTCTATCCCCATACCTGAGTAACCTTGTCTCTTGCTTCACTTCACATGTTGGCTCTATCCTCTACTTCTTTCTCCATTGCTCCTTTGGTGTTAATTAATGCTCGTAGGGGGAAAAAAACCCCAACAATATCATCAACCACCAATGACACATCACTAGGTTTCCCCAACCACTCAAACCCTCTCTTGTAACAAAAGTATAGTTAAGTTAAATAAATAAATACATTGTCTATGTCTGACAATATTCTGCACATGTAGTCTACTACCTCTCTACCAGGATGATGGAGACATGTTTCACCACAAGTCATCTGATTTCATCTTTAGTCATCGACTTAATCAGCATTCCAGGGTTTTATTATTATTTTCCTTTACTTTTTGTACTTCTTCTGATATTATTTTGAGCTGATCTGACTCTTGACTCTGAATCATTGGCTAAGTCTTTCTCTCCTTTTCTTCAAGTTGTTCAAAATTAAATTTGTCTGCCATAGAGCCTATCTAAAGTAATCATTTGGAGGAATATGATGGGAAGAAAGCATAGATGTTTCACATGCAAACTATGGAAACCATTTTCCTTGAAACTATTTTGATTCACATATTTTTGGACTCTCACTATGATGCCAGATTGATATATTTTTGCCTGTTGTTTATAGTCTCGTGCTTCAGGTGCTGGTGCAAAATCATCAGATGAAGTAGTAAATGAAGTGGCTGGTGATATTTTGGGCAAACTTCCCTCAAACTATGACATTGAAGCTGCGATGAGGAAATATCCAACAACTTACACACAAAGTATGAACACTGTGCTTGTCCAAGAAATGGGACGGTTTAACAAATTACTACATACCATAAGAGAATCATGTATTAACATCCAGAAAGCTATTAAGGTAAGATATTATTCCTTCCCAAAAGTCAGTCACTGGGTTTTACCTTGTTTTAAAACCTGAAAAATAATCCGAACCATGTCCCTATGAAAATATTTATTTATTTAATCAACTACTGGACATCTAAAAGGTAAAAATGAAAGAGACCCTACAATTCTATCAGGCATCTTGCAAAAGTATATATGAAATATATACAAGGTAAATAGAATATTATTTGGGACTAAGGAAATCACTAGAAGCTAGAAGAACCAGGAAAAGTCATATATGGGAGATGACATTTAATCTGAAAGTTGAAGAAAGTCAGTCATTTCTATTTCCACCTTTGGTCTACCTGCTCCCTTTCTGTTAAGATGACTAGGATTTACGTGGATGTTCATGCTAAGAGAGCCCAGCAGTGAATTAGTGTAACTAACATATAGTCAACACAATACACAAACATATAGTGAACATATTTATTTGTTGGAGGTTTTGGCATGTCCACAGCTTTTTAAGCAGAAAACAGAGTGGTGGGCTAGGGTTAGAGAAAGTGATTAATCCTTTCCCCCTTGGATTAAAAATGATTAATGGCCAAACTTAAACTTGGAAGGAAATAAAATCTAAATTTTAAGTCACATCATCCTTAAATTGCTTTGCAAGTTCTTTCCCCTCCTTCCTTCCCTCAGAATATTATTAACATATAAACTGATTTAAACATGCTAATCTCTTCACATTATAACTTAGTGCTTCATAAGCTTCCTACAGAATAGCATTTTGTTTGTTTTTTTCAAATTTCATGAAGTCATTGCTTCATATATTTGAAGCTAGAAGGGACTTTAAGAGGCCATCTAGGGGCTTTAAGCCCCTCATTTAACAGATGATGAAAATTAAGCCCAACTTCGTTAAGTGACTTATCTTAGGTCACGCAAGTGGTACAACCAAGATGTAATGCTTGGCAAATTATGGGGTATAGTTCCTAATGGACTGATTTTCATTAAAATAATTAATTTTAAGTAACCATTGTAAAGAAAAATTCAAGACAATTTCAGGATGTGGGATGAGAAATCCATTTTTGGATATTGTGGCCAAGATGGAAATTTGTTTTGTGTTCAACTCTATAAGCTTAGTTATAAAGATTTTGGGGTTGTTTTTCCTTTCTTAGTTGCATGTGATGGGTCAAAGATGAGAAGGAAAGAAAATGCATATTTGAAAATTGAAAAATATATATTTAATATGAAACAAATTAGTAAAACTAAAATGTAAAGAAATTGCTACTATCTAGAACTAAAAGGAAAAGAGCTTAATTGATTTATAGTTTATAAACTGCAACAAGAAAAACAATAGTTATGCATCCCTTTAAGGCTTATAAAACTCTGTACATATAGATCTTCTTTGGGTTTCACAATGATCCTGTGAAGTAGAAAGTCTGTGTAAGAGGTGATCAAGGACCTATGTGAATGGGTAGAATATCTTTTGATTTACTAGAAAGACTAGAATGGTAGCTAAATGAGTAGAAAGAAAGGGGAGGATGGGTGAAGTGTTACAGAGGTAAAAATCCGTAAGACTTTGCCAATTGTTTGACTGTGGAAGGTGAGGAGGAATGACTCTCCAAGGTCAACTGTAGCATAGTAGATCTTGAGGGTTAAAGAATGGTAGTTCCCTTAACAAAAATACGGAAGTTAGAAATAGAGGTGAATTTTAAAGGAAAGATAGTAAGATCTATTTTAAATGGTATTTGATATGGCTTTGGAAAACCCTGTGGGAAATGTTTAGAAAGTTACTGATTTTCTGAATCTATGATCTTATGACACAGGGCTGAAACTCAGGAGAGCTGACTATATAAGTTATGTAAGTTTTACAAAACCTCAACTGTTCTACCTCCTGCTATTCAACATAGGACTAGTATGAGACTGTATTCCCACAGCCACACTCTCTTTAACTTTGCTCTTTTCTTTTCACATTCTTTCATATTCTTATTATCCTGAATAAACACTTTCTCTTCTTTCTCTCTCCTCTCTCCATTGGTATCATTTATTGGTTTAAAAGCAAGAATAATGTTGCTTTGGTTATTTCCCCTACCATGATTTCCTTTATATTCTTCAAGGATGTCATGAAGAGACAGATGAGCCTGGTGTCAGGAAGACCTTCAATTTATATCCTGCCTCAGAACGTACAAGATGCATTCTGTTTAATTTTGCCTCTTTGATCAACGAGCATTTATTAAGTCATAGTACTAAGGTCAAAAGATAAAAATTCAAAATCAAAGCAGTCTCTGACTTCAGTGAAGAACCTTACATTCTTTGAGGAAAACATGTGCACATGTAACCAAATACAAAATATATATAAAGTAAGTTAGGATCTCTACCAACTAAGAGGGTCAGGAAACAACTCTTGCAGGAGCTGAACTTTAAAGGAAGCTAAGAGATTCTACAAAGCAAAGGTGAGGAAAGAGTACATTCCAGTCATGGGGAATACCTGTGCTAAGTCTAGGAAAAAGGAGAAATGAAGTGATCTTCTCAATGTTGTAGTGAACTCACTCCAAATAGGACATTAGATTACAAACTATTCTGTGTGACTCATGCACAAGAAAAAAAAAAAAGGTAGGTTTTTGGGGTTTTTTTGTATGATTGTTTCCTTCATTCACATGCCCAAACCTAAAACCCAAACTAAAAGGAAATCAAAGAAAGGGCAGGCAGAGTAAATTATTCAAGGTAATGTAGTCTCAAAACTTAGTGAGATGTTTCTAGTTCCAAATAAGCATATCTCTGGGAAGACAGCAGACTATGAGATGGTTCTAATTTTTTTTTCAACCCACCACTGTTTCCTAATCTACTTTTTCATTTTTGCTATATTATGACATCTTTTTTTTCTTTTGATTACTGATGTATAATCTGATAAAATTAGACTAGATATTTTATTTCTATATTGTCTCTAAGACTAACATTTATGACTTTGAATAAATCCCACAATCTCCTAGAAGCCTCATTTTCTTCATTACTAAAAGAAGTAGAATAATAACACATTTATCAAACTGTACACAATAGTTTAGTTCATATGAACTACCCAGTCATACCAAATAAGAAACATGTTGGAACATGTTTGCTTTTACCCAGTTGGTAGAAATAATAGATCATTAAAGTTAGGAGGGATCTTAGAAAGTATTTATAATGGATTTTCACCATGTTTTGAAGATTAGTATTCAACCCCACTATGGATCGTTATTTTAGGGTAAACTTAGTTACTAGTTTTGCTGCTCAAGCCTACTGCTTGAATGGCTAAGCAATGTCATGAGCCTTCATAATATAATGGAATGATTCCATCCATTAAACATTCCCCTTTAAACATAACATGTGTGAAGTTATGCAAAACATTTCCATAAAAGTCATGTTGTGAAAGAAAACAGAAATCTTCACACACACAAAAAAAAAAAAAAAAAACTCACACCCATACCTTCTGTCTATCTATACACCTTCACTGCCATAATAATGAAAAAGTTCTGAGTTACAAGCATCACCCTCCTATGTAGGAATGTAAACAGATAAACTTAAGTTCCTTATGATAGCCCTCTCGTGATTAGCTCCTTAAGCTTTTCCAGTCATGGGGAATACCTGTGCTAAGTTATTTGAAAATCAAATGTTCTGTTCAGTTCTGATCTTTTTAATTATAAATACCTAAAAGTCCTATATTTCACTAAATTTCCACCTTTTTTCTCTAAAAGATTATACTCAGTTTTGCTGGGCAGGTGATTTTTTTGGTTGTAATCTTAGGCTCCATTGTTCTTCAGACTATCATATTATAAGCCCTCCGGTCCTTTAATGTAGAAGCTATTAAAACTTGTGCTATCCTGAATTAGATTCCACTTTAATTGAATTATTTCATTTTTGGATCTCTTCCAAGAGGTGATTAGTGCATTCTTTCAATTTCTATTTTATCCTCTGGTTCTAGAATATCAGAACAGTTTTCCTTGATAATTTCTTGAAAGTTGATGTTAGAGTTTTTTTTTTGATCATGGCTTTTAGGTTGACCAATCATTTTTAAATTGTCTCTCCTGAATCTATTTTCTAGGTCAGTTATTTTTACAATGAGATATTTTACTTCCCCCCCCCCTATTTTTTCCTTCTTGGGTTTTGTTTTATTGTGTCTTGATTTCCCATAAAGTCATTAATTTCCATTTGCTCAATTCTAATTAGGAGGAATTATTTTCCTCAGTGAGTTTTTGCACTCTTTTATCATTTGGCCAATTTTACTTTTTAAGACATTAGCTTTTTGTATTTCCTTTTGCACCACACTCAATTTTCTTCTGAATTTTTTCTCTATCTCTTACTTGATTTTCAGAATTGCTTTTGAGTTTTTCCATAGGCTGAAATCAATTCCTTTTTTTCTTGGAGACTTTGGATATAGGAGCTTTGACTTCATTATCTTCTTCTGAGTGTATGGTTTTTATCTTCCTTGTCAACATAGTAACTTTTTATGGTCAGAATATTTTTTGGCGCCTGCTCATTTCCCCAGGCTATTACTCAGCTTTAAACTCTTTGTTAAAGTAGAGCTTTATTGCCAAGGTAGAGGATGCACTGTCTCAAGCTTCAAGGTTCTGTGTAGCTGTTTTCAGAAATCCTTCTAGGGACCTGACCACAAGCACTTTTTTCTGCCCTGGAACTATTAGGAGTATTCTCACTTTGGCTATAATATCTGTTGTACAAAGGCAACAGAGACCTTCTCACTGCTGATCTAAGGTCTCTGGGAGCTGCCACCATCATCGCAACCCATGCCCACTCTTAGTTTGCTGGTTTCCCAAAATCCTCTCATCCTACTAGCAAATCTTTTCTGCTGACCTTGCAAGTCGTGCTTGGTGTCTCTGGGCTGAGAGGTCTAGAAGTCACCAGTGCTGCTGCTGATTCAGAGGTCCATATGCCTAGGAATTTAACAGTAATTAGATAAAATTCTCATATTTGGCAACAAAAGATTCTACATAAGTGATTACATGGTCACTCAGCATCCTTGCTAGTTTAGGGACAAAGGAGAAAACACAAGATCTGTTTTTCCAAGAAAAAAATTTAGGAGAATCTTTTTTTGTCAATGAAGCAACAAAATGTATATTCAATCAAAGACCTTTGAAAAAAGAATTAAAATTAATTGGAAGTGACTAATTAAAAAAAAACATTGGTGCATCAAAAAACAAATTATAGCAATTATAGATAATTTCATCAAGGAAAATTTACAATAATGAGATGACATCCCCAATGTAGGATCTAGGAATATAGAGAAAAATAAAAGTTCTTTTTTCTTAAGGAATTTGCATTCTTCTTAGGGGAGGGTTACAACATTTAAACAGAGAGATAAAGATACATGCAAAACAAAAATGAATACGCAATAATTTCAGTATGAGGGGGTGGTGCAATAATGACTAAAGGAATCAAAAAAGACCTCTTCTAAGATGCAACATTTGAGTTGAGCTTCAAATGAAGTACCAAGAGGTAGAAATGAGTGAAGAGCATAGTCTATGGGAGGTGACATAAAACATAAAAAATTAGAGGAAATTGCATAATTCTACTCTAATCAAGTAAAAAAGAAAGGACATTTACATGCATTTTAAAGTTTCCATCACCAAATTAGAAATTCTGAAAAACAAGGGGAAAAAAATCACTGAATTTATTTATTTTTTATTGTTTTTTAGCTTTTTATTT
The DNA here is from genome assembly GCF_902635505.1 of Sarcophilus harrisii. Classification (NCBI taxonomy): domain Eukaryota; kingdom Metazoa; phylum Chordata; class Mammalia; order Dasyuromorphia; family Dasyuridae; genus Sarcophilus; species Sarcophilus harrisii. The sequence goes on from NC_045428.1 coordinate 371,022,084, forward strand.
ACAAGATATATGCATGGGTAATTTTTCAGCATTGACAATTGCAAGACCTTTTGTTCCAATTTTTCTCCTCCTTTCCCCTATTTCCTCCCCCAGATGCCAGGTTGACCAATACATGTTAAATATAATCACTGAATTTATAAATAAAACTAGGAGCTGGTTTGAACAACAATAGCCTAAAAAAAAAATAAACAGCTAGTCTATTTTTTTTTCAAAAAGAGGAAAAACAAATTGTTGGAATCAAAAATAAAAGAGGATGCATAACAATTGAAGATAAAATGAAGGAAACTCAGAACTTATTTTGCCCAAATATATGACAGCAAAATTGCTAATTTGCTGGAAAAAAAATGATGTTCTAAATAATAAAATATGCAGTTTAAGAGAACAAGAAATTGATTATTTACTAGACTAACATAAAAAAGAGTCAAACCTGACACAGAAATAAGTCATGGCAGTCATAATTTAAGCAGCCCAACAACAAATAGAGAAAAGGGGAAAAGTAATGGTTGATGAGTAGCCTTAAGAATATAGAATATGTGAGATTATGGGTGTAGCAAAAGTAGAAGGACTTTAAGAGAGATTCTGGAATAGCAACGATAAAGTGTGAGAGAAGCTCTTTTCTGAGCTCCAGTGTCACATCTCTAATTGTTTGCTAGACATCTCTTTCTCAAAATCCCACAAGCATCTAAACCTAAAAATGTCCAAAACTGAGCTCATTATCTTTTCTCCTATATCCACCCTTCTTTATAGTTACTTATTTCTGTTGAAAGTATCAGCATTCTTTCAATTTACATCTGTCCTCTCTTTCTTATCCATCTACTTCTTCCTACTCATTCTACAACCACCCTATTTTATTCCCTTTTCATTTCTCACCTAGACTGTTGCAAGCATTTCCTAACTGATCTCTCCCTTCTCTGTTCCATCCTCCACACAGCTGCTGAAATGATATTCTTAAAGAGCAGTCTGGATTATGTTGCTTCCCTGCTCAGGAAGCTTCAGTTATTTTCTATTGCTTCTAAGATAAAATATAGATTATTCTGTTGGACATTTAAATTCCTTCACACTCTGGCTCTAACTTGTCCAGACTGATTATTTCCCCTCATATTCTATATTCTAGATAAATAATTCTGGGTTATTTGCTGTTTTCTGTGTTTTTGCAAAGACTATTCCTATCTCCCACCTAAAACCCACTCCCAGGCTTGAAATACTCTTCTTGGTCAACTCTTCTTCTCAGAATTCTTAAGGGTTCAACTAAAGAAGGCACAACTAAAGTGCTTTCTTAGCTACAAGCCTTCAGATTCTCTTAGCTGTTAATGACTTGGGCCCTACTCCATGCTAAAAGTTTCTATTTTTTTTTCTTTTGTATGTTTCTTATGTGTAAATATTCATATTACCCTTCCCTGAGAAAAATGTAAACCCTTTAAGGGAAAGAACTATTTTTTGTGTCCCTAGGACCAAGAATAATGCCTGACCAAACATGTGGAGAACATGAATTTATAGTGGATCCAGTTGGCATGTTTGTGTATTCACAAGGACAGAAATAGTTATGGAGAAGGTGGATAGGGCCATGATTCAAGATTGAAAATTGGCAAACCATGAAGTTGACAGTGGGACAAGGGATTCAAAAGTGGAGGAAAAATAAGGTCAGAGCAGGAGTGGTGGATTGAGAGAACAGAGAAACATGATATAGAAGATCTCAAAGTCTCGTTGAAGATGAAGAATGGATTTAGAGAGAAGTAAAATAGAGAAACACATAGCAATACAGCAGGTTTTTTGATGAAAAAGATAAATGTAACCAACTACATTTTAATAATAAGGAAGAGAGTAAGAACTAGTTGCCCCTGATATGTGGTTGGTTTTTTTAATTGTTTTTTTTTTTTTTTAACCAAATGTCAAATTTGTTCTAGGGACTTGTTGTAATGTCTTCAGATCTGGAGGAAGTTGCAAAAAGCATTCTGATAGGCAAAATTCCAGGAATGTGGATGGGAAAATCTTACCCAAGCCTCAAACCACTGGGCAGCTATGTGAATGATTTCCTTGCCAGGTTAAAATTCTTAGAGGTAAGCACTAACCTACTGATACCTACTTTACAGTCAAGGCTCTTTTTTATTATTTTATTCCATTTGGATGGGCATGATTATTTTTCATTACTGTGCCAATTGGAGCCGGCTTACCAGTCATTCTCAGATGTAATTTATGTAATCATTTCACCAACCCGTCAGCCTATATAGTTCCACAAAACTGATTTTTTAGGATGAATCTTTCTGGAGGCTTCTCCAAGTGGCAGATGTTCATTTTTAGTGAACTCAGCTTTACTAATGGTAATGTTAATGGTAATGATAAATCTAATCAAATCCAATGGTAAAGCCAAGCAGACATAAAGAAAAAACTTTAATTAGGTTGACTTTTCCATTGAATATTGAGTATGAATTCTGATCCCTAATGTATATACACTGAGCATTTTAATTTTTGACCCTTACTCAATGAGTAATATGATTTATTTTTCCTATATAGTAGTCTACTAAGTCATAAGAATCACTTATTTGGTTGATTTCATGATATTATAGATCTAAATGCCAAGTCATCTTAGAAGTATTGACTAAGCAAGTTAAACTCCAGTGCTATTATTCTTAGAATAGTGATCATTATGGGAGTATTAACAATTATACTTCCCAAATTTATCTTGGAAACAATAAAAGTCTACTTTTCTTAGCTATGTATTTGGGGTCAATACTAAGAAACATTTCTACTCTGTCTCTCTGCCATCCCCCTGATGTGGCTTTGGGCTTTATGCTTATTGCAAAAACAGATGGAAAAAGGAAGAACATGGAAAATAATTTGCAGCTTTCAAATTCAGTTCCCTAAGTGCACTTAGTATTGGAGATCCACAAAAAAAATATGAACTCAGTAATTAATTAAGTACATAGCTCATCACTCAGACATTGTATTTACAAAAGAAAAAAGATTATTCTAGTTTATGAAAGAATGTCCTTTGGCTGCCATATTGCCTAGGTCTTCTGTTGTATACTAAACTGAATTATATTTTGAGAGAGAGAGAATATTTAATAATTATAGATTATCTAATTTTGGCACATTAGGGAAAGAGAAATAGAAAGATATACCTGTCTGGCTAGTCTTGATGCTTGTTTCTTTTTTTAAAATGTCTGTAATATAGTAGACTATTTAGTCTAGTAATATGCTAACATGAATAAATTATAGACTAATTTCTACATTAACTTGTGGTACAAATGGATATCTTTAGATTTTAAGGCAAATATAAGAATTGAGTTTGTAAATGGATATTCATTCTTGCATTCATTTTGCATTATGATTTTTAAGACTTTTTAAGGGAGGTACAAAGTATAGAAGTATGAATGGTTCTGGGCAAAAATCTATTTCCAGAGAAAGACTTCACAGATGGAGCATTTAGCATTTTTATCTTTGTAGATAATGTGGATGTTGAAGCTATTCTTACAAAGGACAAAATTACATTGTATCTCTAACATTTAGGCCACCTATCCCTTGGCAAAATTAAAAGTGGAAAAGTTTTCCTTCTGTATCTCCACCTCACCCCAACCCCACTTCTTGAAGTAGTATCTCACAGTGTAAGCTCATCACATAATTTATCTAAAACATAATTAGACCATTTTTATTTGCAGATTTTGAACTCTTTAACTGTTGAGAGACCGTATTTACAGTGATAAGCTTTTATCTCTCCCACTGTGCTTATGTAGCATTGGTATGAAGAAGGAACACCACCAGTCTTCTGGCTTTCGGGCTTTTTCTTCACTCAAGCGTTCTTAACTGGAGCACAACAAAATTTTGCAAGAAAGTATACTATCCCCATTGACCTACTTGGTTTTGATTATGAAGTTATGGATGACAAAGAATATAAGACTGCTCCTGAAGATGGTAAGCTAAAAAGAAGTCACATAATGATAGACCAGATTTGTACATTGAACAACAACCAAAAAGAAAAAAACTTTATAAAATTAACCAAATTTTCTAGATTTGGCAACTAATTTATAAACTATTCAATAATGAATGTTAAAATTAAGGATTAAGATATTGGAGTGTCATCCATTTTTATGCCAACCTTGGGATTTCAAATATGGTGTAATATTGAAGAATATAGGCTCCCCTTGGTTACTAAAAAAGCTCATTTTCCTAAATTTCCTTTTGTAATGACACATAATTTGGAAATGGCTGGCATTCTGAGAATTAATGTGTATTAAAAAATTGTGTATAAATATAAATGTGCTTTTTTATGTGAAGTTGGATGGTCAGCATTAAGGATATCAGCTTTGAGGAAGTTTATCTTTATAATGTTATTGCTCAGTAGAAACCAAATTTTGTAGATATAGATTTATTTGAAATGAATATCATTTGAGAAATGCTATAGATTTTGGTGAATCATATGAAGATTAATTCTGCTTCATAATAATTATACCTTTTCAATGGATGAATTAGACATTTCTTAATGTCTAAGAAACATGTTTCTGCCATGAATCTGTCATGATTTTGTTCATCAATCTCTGATCTCATCTATCTAGGTACTCCTTTTAGTGGTACACATGAAACTCATCTATGCTTTGTGTACTTCTTGTTTTTGATCTAAAAATCTGCGATAGAAATTTATACTGGGCTAAATGCAAAAATATCAATTAATAATCAAAAACAGCCATTTGTAGTTTGTCCAGTATGTTGGAATATTTAATATGTTGTTTCAGTTAATATATTGTTCTGTGAAACCACTAAGACTTGAGAATAATAATCAAGGAGGAAAAAATAGGTCTTTTTCTCTGATCTAAATTGCAAACAGATTTTGAAATCATAACTTTCCTGTAAATTCAAGTGACATATTCACATTGAATTTCATTTCATTCCTCTCCCCAACACTTAGTAATAGTTCACATTTTTATGTGATCTTTCATACTTTCTACATCTAAAAATATGTCATTTTGTAATAGTTCCCTAGTTGTTCCATATATCTATGTCATATCTAGCAAATCTTTCTTTGCATTCTGAGCACTGGACTGGTAAGAATAGGGAGAAAATCTTCATGAAAATTTGAGGAAATTGTGATTGATTATCATTTCAGAATATTCTAATAATGAAAAAAACTGAAATGAAGAAAAAAAATCCTTGTCATACATGGGATATTACAACATATACAGCACAGTTAATTAGATCTCCAGCCAGAATTACATCATCAACTAAGTCTAAAAAGTTTAGCTATTTGCCAGGGAGCTGATTTCTACACAGCCCTATCATTTCTGGTCCTTTTTGTTAAATGTCCCAGTTCAAAATTTCTCAGAAAGCTTTTAACCCTGTTGTGCTAGGTATAGCCTGTGAAAAGGAGAAAAATTTATAAAGGGAAAGGGAGGGAAGGAGAGACACACAGAGAAAATAAACAAATAATTTTTGAAATTTCCAGTACCTTTGGCTCTTTTAGGGATGGACATCTGGACAGACTTCTTCAGTTTTTAAGATCCAGATAAGCAAAATGTTAAAGGAATTTTATCCTAGGGAAAAAACCTGTAATAGTGAATAATCAAAAATCATACATTATAGAATGCGCTCACAGAAACCACTTTCCTTAAATAGCTGGAATTTCTCTCAATGATCTTTTCCCCAGACCAGACCAAAAATGAAGAACTAGATTAAATCATGAAAAAGAGCTATGGGTTGCCAAATGTAGCTGAAAGTCTTATCAGCAGATTAGTGCCAAATTTTAATGCCTTATTAAGGTGTGCTAGGAATTAGGAGTTGGTGATCGATACCTGCCTCAGAGTTCTTATGCAGGAGAAAGTACTTAAACAGTGGAACTGTGATTACCCTGGCTCCAACTTCAGAAGAGAAGAGGGGAGAGAGAATGAACAAATGAAAGGAAATAGATTGGTTCCCAAGCTTAATGCCAAAGTCCATATAGAACTTACAGTGTTGAATGTGTACAATTGCCATGTGCATCCAGAGAAAGAACTATAGATACTGAATGCAGATTGAAACATGCTATTTTCACTTTTTTCCCTCTCATCTGTAAAATGACCTCTTAAGTCCATTCTAGTTCCAAATCTGTGATCCTTATGCTTTCTAAAGAAAATAATTGCTTACAATCTAGATGAAGAAAAAAATTTTTAGCTTCACCAAGAGAATTTGAGGGTCTTCTGGTCATGTCATCAACAAGATGGCAGTCTAAACATTTTTCTCTGATTCCCCATGATCTCTCATATAGGTATTTCCATGGCCCAGGACACCAAGAATACAACACTAATTTTAAAAATTCCACCAAAGTCAAGAGTGGATGTTCACTGACCCTGAAATTTTTCTACACCTCTCTTCCACTTCCCACATCAATCATGAGGTTGCACTAGCAAACCCAAAGACACAACACAGGCTTACCTAAAACCCACTCCTGTGGTTCACTGCCCCCTTCCTTCTTCCCAGTGCTATAGAGACCCTGGCTCCAGACTGCAGAAATTTGGCTGGGCTTCCACAATCTGCTTGATCACAACCCTTCAGAAGTAAAAACATTCCATGGGCAGCAACCCAGAAAGCTCTGGTGGTGGGGAAAACAGTCTCTGAATTGCTAATACTGGGTCAGAGAACTGAGGACCTGAGTTCAAATCTAACCTCAGATTCTTACTATGTAACCTTGGGGAAGCCATTTAACCAGTTTGCCTTGGTTTCCTCATGGGATAATTAAGCACCCACTTCCCAGGGTTATTGTGAGGATCCAACAAGATAATAACTGTTAAGAACTTAGCACAGTGATTGAAAGATAAGTGCTACAAAAGGTTAGCTGCTATTTTATTTTTATTATTACTACTACTAACTATTATTATGGGTATTTGGAAATAAGCTCAATTAAAAAGGGGAATCAATGGAGTGAGCCCTACAAAACACTGGCAGAAAGTGCCTAGAGGGGAAATCCTAAAATGGATACCGTAGAAGCTTTGGTAGCATGAAGAATACAGAGAAAAGAGAGAGATCAGATAATCATAGGAATTATGAATGAGAGAATGAGTCTAATGTAAACATAATAGAAGATGAATAATGAAGAGAGTGAGAGAAATCCTTTTTAGAAAGGAGCACCAAAATATGAAATTTATATCTAAGGAACAGGACTAACTGAAGGGAAGAGGAAGAAAGGCAAATCTACTTTACAAAACAAGAGAAAAAGGGGGAGGAAAGAAATATATAATCAAAAGGAATAAATAAACAAAACTTTACGAGGAAAAGGGTCACAAATGAGAAGAGAGGATTGAGGAGTAGTGGTAAAGGAAAAAGGGCTAGTGGGAACAGCCACCTTAAAAAAAAAAAAAAAAAAAAAAGGATTAAAGTAAAGGAGGAACATAAGACTCTGGATTTAGAGCAGAAGAGACAACTTGAAACTGAAAAGCTTCTCCGTAGCATACATTAATGTATCTAGGATAGAAAGGAATGTGGCCAAAATAGCAAAAAAAAAAAAAAAAAAAAAAAAAAAAAAAAAAAAAAAAAAAAAAAAAAAAATCTTTTTGTCAAATTTCTCAGATGAGGGTTTAATACCCAATATATATAAACATCACAACAATAGTAAACTATGGAGCTGGGATTTAACATAGGTTATTTAATTCCAAATCCAGGATGCCTGTGCCATCAACAAGATTATGATTTATTCTGCTATTATAAAGCAACAAGCTATTATATCAGTAAGCACAAAATTATCTACATGGGAATATTTTAATATGGAGGGAACATAAAATCAAGGAATAATGATAGTAAAGTCAAGTTAATCAAAGAAAAGTTCTGTTGTCCTTTTCTATTATGCTTTTTGGATACTCAAATCAGTTGTTAAGAAACACCCCTACTTTATAGATCTTTTCATCGTGTATTCTATCTCCTAGCTGTAATGAAAATGGAAAGCTGGATTTCTTTAAAAGACATTTTATACATGATCAATATTTATGATCTTTTTATTTCCCCTTTGAGATTCTGGATGTGCATACTAACCTAGATTGCTGCATGTTAGCAGGGAGAGGAGGAGGCATATGAGGGAGGAGAGGTTTATGAAAAAATTTTAATATACAAAGATGTTATAAAGGGAGAAAAGTCCTCAGTTACTCACATAGCTGCATATAGATGTTTTCATGCATGTATCTACTTTTAGCAAATAGGATCTATTCATTTTTGTTGTCCAATAAAGAATGATGGCATTTGCAGTTACAAAATTCTAAGAAACAAATATATCCTTATAAATATAAGAAGTCATAGAAATTACAAAACAAACATTATGGCAATCATAGCTTATAGACTCTACAACAGAGGGTTTTCCTCCAAGAAAACATCCTCCAAGACTAGAAAAAAGATAGAGAGAATGGGTGGTTTGCAAAGGTCCAGTTCTGCAGGGGGTCCAGAGGCTGAGCAGGAGAAATAGGGTCGGCATCAAAGGAAGACAGGAGTCATGGGGTAGTTTGAGTGAGGAACTGATGGAAATGATGCTCCCACTTCTCTCAGGCTCCTTCAGACTTTATTTTTATACTATATAATGATCATATACTTTTTTTTTAGGTCAACATAGTCTTCAGACATGTGTCTGACTTAATGACCTTTATATGTTACTATATTTGGCATTTAATATTTGAGTAAGTTTTTTATGGTTAAGTATTAATTATTGATTAAATTACGTGAAGCCAATAATGAAAAGGTAAATGTTATACAAGATTAAACTTCAGTGAATTTTGTTAGTTTACTTATGTCTTCTTTGTCAATTCTATGGATTGTTTGATTCCTCTATTTCCCTGACTTGAAACCATGTACATAGGCATTTAGGGCAATTCCTAGTTATACTTTACCCATCTTTTAGTTCCTAGATATACAGATCTTTTCTAAGTCTAAGTTGGTAAACACTATTATTTCCTGGACCTTTGGATTCTCTCCCATAGTGACAATGCTTTCCATGGTGTTCTCTCCTTTATCATTTGTCTCAGTGAGATATTAGTTTTATTAGGACAGAATATGCATGTGGAATCATTTCTCGTTAACTTGCCTAAATTCCCCTTGTCACCAGATTTTTTTAGATAATGTTTAGTGCTGTAATCAAGCCAATTATAAATAATATAGAAAATAGTAGTACACTAATGAGAATCATAGAAGGAAATGTTGTTCCTGCATGAGTGCTGTGCACATTTGATCTCAGTGCTGGGCTTTGCCAATCAGCTTAGAGCTTGTGGCTTACAACAGTGGCTGATGGAGAAGTGAATGGGATTTGAGGTTTAAAATTGGGGGTAGGTTGGGGAATGAATTTTTTGATGGATGACTTCAAAGAAAATAAAAGGTGAGGTCTTCAGTTGAGAAGAAAATTGGAGGGAGTGATTTAAGTGGTTTGAAGAGAGAATATAAGGATGGAACACACCTGGAAAGAGTGTAGGGAGAGCATAATGATTAGCATGAGGTAGTGAGGGAACAATATATTATGAATAACATAATTCATAGTGGATCCAGTCAATACATTGCTATGGTTCTCCAGTGAATTCAGAAATACATAAAGAGGAAGTAAAGGTAGAATAAAAGGAATCTAGGATTGTGATTCGAAAAGAAGTAAGTAGCAATTAAAACAAATGAATTCTGGGATAGAAAACAGTATAAAGTGGAGCCAAATAATTATAGGGTCAAATTTTTGAAGGGAAGAAAGTTAGGACAAAGTTCTATAAGTACTCTTTTGGTGATTTGATTGGTATGGCATTAAAATGTAAATTAACTTTTTAAGTATTGTCATTTAAGTTGTTCTTTATTTAAGGAGAACTTTGTATTTGAATCTCTACATGTTTTGTTTGTGCATTGATAATTCAATCTCCAAATATTATATGCATTTTGTAGTTTTTTAGTATAGGAGTTCCCTTTCTATATTTGTGTCTTAGATTTGTTATTTTCATAAAGAAATAGAAGGATTTCTTTTGTAGCCTGCAAGTTTGCTGAATTATTATCTCAATTGGTATATTTGCTGATTCCCTAGTATTGTTCATGCAAACTATTAAATATACATATACATACATATGTGTATGTATATCATACATACACACACATATAACTTCAGCAGACAGGGATATTTATCTCTTCTTTGCATAGTCTTGTACCTCTTATCTTATTGTGATTTCTATCCTTCCCGGAACCATATCAAATAATAGTGGCAAAACTGGACATCCTTGCTTCAGTTCTGTATTTATTGGAAAAGGTTTTAATGTACAATAATTACATATGGTTGCTTTTGGATGTAGATAGATGTTTTGTGATATCAAAAAATGTCCCTCTATATTTTCTAGGGTTTTTAGCATAAAAGAGTATTATATTTTGTCAAAGGCTTTTTCTGCATATATTGAGATGATCATTAAGTCTGGGATGCTTTGGTTTTTAACATAATTAATTTTTTATTATTTTCCTAATGTTGAAATATCCTTTTATCCCTGGTATAAATCCTGCTTACTCATAATGAATGATTTTTTGGATAAATCACTACATTCTGTTGGACACAATTTTGTTTAAAATGTTTGAGTCAGTTTTCATTAATGATAACAGTTTGTAGTTTTCCTCTTTTGTTTTATCTTCACCTGAATTAGATATTAGGATTATAGTTGTCTCACAAAAGAATTCTGATAGTGTGCTTTCTTTTTCAATTTTTGACAATAATTTGTAAAATATGAATACTAACTGTTCCTTAAAAATTTTATAGAATTGTTCTATCGTCAAGAGCTGTTTTTTGTTGTTGTTTATTTGTCTGCTCCTCCTCCTTCCTTTATAGATAGATTTCTTTCATTTTCTGACATTTGGATTATATAAGATCACTATCTGGTTTTCTGATCATTTTGGTAATTTATATTTTTTGAATGTATTAATTCATTTCTTTTTGTGTTTTGTGTTTTCAGTTTTTATTAGCATATAATCATTCATAATATGTTGTAGTTAGTCTTTAAATATCTTCAGGTTTGGATGCATTTGCTATTCATTTATTATTTTATTGATTTGATTTTTCTACTTTCTTCTTAATTGGATTAACTAAAGACTTATCAATTATATCACTCTTTTCAAATAACTAGCTTTTAGTTTTATCTATTTTTCCATGAGTTTTAAAGTTTCTGCTATAACAATTTCTCTAATTTTAATATTTTTGATTGTTTGCTTATTTTTTGTTTATATATTTAATAATGTTTATGTATTATTTATATGCCTATTTAGTTAGTAATTTTTAAGATGAATATTCAATTAATACTTCCCCCTATTTTCTTAAAATATGTTTATTGAGATGATTTTCCCATGCTTCTCAGAAATTTTGCTATGCTATTTCATCATTCTTTTTCTTATGTAATTAGTAAATATTTCTGTAATTTGGTCTTTGATCCATTTATTATTTAGTATTCCATTATTAAATCTCCAATTGAGTCTGTGTCTTTATTTGTAATCCCTGAACCAAATTTTTTTGTGTTATAGTCTGTTGGAAATATATTAACAATACATTTTTCCATTTGCTTGCAATATCTCTGCACCTTCTAAACAAATGGAAAATATCAATTGTTCATAGGTAGGCTGAGCTAATATAATAAAAATAACAATTCTACCTAAATTGGTTTACTAGTTTAGTGCCATAGCAACCAAATTACCAAAAAAAAAATATATTTTATAGAGCTAGGAAAAATAATAACAAAATTCGTCTGGAAGAACAAAAGATAAAGGATATCAAGGGAATTAATGAAAAAAAATACAAAGTACAATGACCAGTGCCAGACCTAAAATTCTATTATCAAGCAGCAGTCATCAGAACATATGGTACTGGTTAAAAAATAGAGTGTTGGATCAGTGAAGTAGATTAGATACACATGACACAATAATCAATGCCTGTAGTAATCTAGTAGTTGATAAACCTCAAAATTGCAGCTTTTGGGATAAAAACTTACTATTTGACAAAAATTTCTGGGAAAACTGGAAAATAATGTAAGAAACTTGGCATAGAGCTACATCTTACACCCCTACCAAAATAAGTCAAAATGGGTACATGATTTAGGCATAAAGGATAATACTATAAGCAAATTAGGAAGAACAAGGGATAATTTACCTATTAGCTCTTTGGAAAAGGGAGGAATTTTTGACTAAAGAAGAGCTAGAAAACATTATGAAAGATAAAATGTAAACTTTGATTACATTAACTTAAAAAGGTTTTGCACAAACAAAGCCAACAGATCCCAAGATTAAAAGGGAAGTACAAAGCTGGGGGGAGGAGGGAAACCTTTACAGCCAGTATTTCTGATAAAGGTCTCATCTCTAAAATATATGAAGAAATGTGTTAAATTTATAAGAATAGAAGTAATTTTCCAATTGATAAATGGCCAAAGGATATGAACAGATAATTTTCAGGTAAAGAAATTAAAGTCATCTATAGTTATATGAAAAAATGCTCTAAATCAGTATTGATTAGAGAAAAGCAAATTAACTCTGAGGTATCATCTTATGCCTCTCAAATTGGCTAAGATGACAGGAAAAGATAATGATAAATGTTGAAGGGGATGTGGGAAAATTGGGACACTAATGCATTGTTGGTGGAGTTGTAAAATGATCCAACCATTCTGGAGAGCAATTTGAAACTATGTCCAAAGGGTTATAAAACAGAACATATCCAGCAGTGCCACTACTGGGTCTATATCCCAAAGAAATCATAAAAGAGGGGGAAAAGCCCAACGTATAAAAAATGTTTATAGCAGTTTTGTAGGCAAAGAATTGGAAAATGATTGGATGTCCATCATTTGGGGAATGGCTGAACAAGTTATGGTATATGAAAGTAATGGAATATTATTGGTCTATAAAAAATGATGAACAAGTTGATTTTAGAAAGGTCTGGAAAGATTTACATGATCTGATACTGAGCAAAACAAGCAGAACCAGGAATACATTGCATATAGTAATAGCAAGAATGTATGATCACCTGTGACAGACTTGGTTCTTCTCAGTAGTTCAGTAATCTAAGGCAATCCCAATAAACTTTGGATGGAAAATGTAATTCACATCCAAAGAGAGAACTATGGAGACTGAATATAAAATTAACATATGCTATATGTTTAGTTTCCCCCCTTTTCCTCCCCTTTTTTTCTTCTTGTGGTTTTTCCTTTATGCTCTGATTTTTTTTCTCCCCAATATGATTCATAAGGAAATTACATATATATATATATATATATATATATATATATATAGAGAGAGAGAGAGAGAGAGAGAGAGAGAGAGAGAGAGAGAGTGTATGTATGTATGTATATAACTAAAAATAAAATCTCTGCATCCTAATAGGTGGTCAGTTTTTGCAAATGTTCTCTGTGGTGCTGATAAATATATATATTCTTTTGCAATCCCATTTATAAAACTTTAGTCTTTTATCTTTAGTTTTTCCAGCAATTTGTCTAGTTCCATATTTTCCCTTTTATTTATCTCTTATCCAAAACTGAGAGAAGGCTACTGATCTTTCCTGTCATGTTATTTTTATGTCTTCTTGTATTCAATATGTTCTTAAACTAAAGCTTTTGGAGCATATAAGTTTATTACTGATAATGGTTTGTTGTCTATAGTTCCATATGTAATAATATAGTTTCCTTCTTTATCCCATTTTAAAAAATGTTTATTTTTGGTTTGTCAGCATGATTGCAACTCCTACTTTTTTGGATTCACTTGATTCATATTAAAATGTTTTCTACCTTCTCAGCATTATTTTGTGTGTGTCTTTGTTTTTTAAATGTGTTTTTAATAAGCAACGGATTGTAAAGTTTATTTTATTTATTTATTTATTGGCTGAGGCAATTGGGGTTAAGTGATTTGCCTAGGGTCACATAGATAGGAAGTGTTAAGTGTCTGAGGCCAGCTTTGAACTCAGGTCTTCTTGACTTCAGGGCTGGTGCTCTATTCACTGTACCACCTAGCTGCCCCTTAAGAGTTTATTTTCTTATCTAGTCTGTTGTTCTTTTTCACTTTTTTTGATTACTTGGGTCTATAATCATTGGGATTATTGGGTTATTGCCATTCACATTTAAAATTATAAGAATTATGTTTATGTTTACCTCCATTTATCTCTGTTATTCAAGGTTTTTAGGTTATGATTTTCCTTTTCTTCTTTTATAAATACAATATCATGTTCTTTCAGTTATTATAACGTCTTTTTTTTCTGAGGAGGTTCTATTCTCAATGGTTATTTTCCACTTACCCCTGATTGCCTCCTCCCATTAGTTAGCCCCTTCCCTTTGGAGTTTCACATATTAGTTCCTTTTGTTTTCCTCTTTATCTAGTTAAGTGATTCACTTCCTGATTCCTTTTCCTTTCAGTCAAATAGATTCCTTATTCTTTTCTTCCCCTTTACCTAGTTTTTAATAATTTTTAAATTTTCATAATTACACTCATTTCCAGAGCTGTTTCTCTTATTCTTTTCATTATCCATCTTTTCTTTCTGGTTAGAGTAAACCTTCATTCTCTTCTTCCTAACTTCTACACTTACCTAGTCTCTATTCTCTCTATTTCTTAAAGTCTTTCAAGATATCCACTCCAAGCTTTCCTTTCCAGGCAATTTCTGCCACTATCTAATAGAGTTTGCCTCATGCATTTCTCTTTTCCATTTTGCCTACTTTTAGGACAAATCCGAAACTTGCAGGTGACAGAGAAGATATTACACTATGGTAGTTGTATACCTACTTAACTTTTATATCCCTTATTATGCATTCCATGCTTGATTTATACCCTCATTCTGGTTAGTTTCTTCTCTGCATTTGCCTCAAAATTTTTTCCCTGGATCTATGCTTTCCAACTTTTCTAATTTTCAGTAGCCCCCACAAATCCTTTCTGAGTTAGGATTTGTGGACTTTCCAAGCAGCAAATTCCCCAGGACATCTCTTTTCACACTGATGAGCATTCAGTAGAACCCCTTCACATTACCAAAGCAAGACTTTTTTCCTTCTCCCAATTCTTTTTAATCATCCCTCTCCCTTCCCTTCTAGGTTCTTCTCTTCCTGAGACCATGGTGGTCACATCCCCCAAATTGCTAGTCATCAATTTGATCTTTGCACATGACACAATCCTCTTAATTAGTCCCCTGTTCACCTCCTTTTTTTTTTCATTCATTCTCTCATGTTCCATTATAATCACACAAAATCATTGATAAACTTGTTGTCAAATGGGATGTTGTCAGATTCTCTCCTTCATACCACAGACCCACCTCTATTCTGTTGCTTGCCTTCATCCTTGGTTTCTTTGTGTATAGTGTCTTTTTTTTTTTATCTCTGTGCTGTCACTTTATTACATTTGCTGTCCTTAGTTACTGTATTCATTCATCCCTCCTGCATTTTTTATTGTCTGGAGTTTTTGAGAAACAAATAATTTCTTCAGGTCTAGTTTTTCTAAGAATGTTTCCCATGCCTCTTTATTCATCTATTTTCATAGGGAGAGCTCAACTGTTTCCCTTACTATGTCATCTTGGTTTCACTCTAGGAACTACTTAAATAACATTTTCAAATATAGGGGAGCTAAAGTTGGAAGGGGTGGAAGGAGGGAGTAATCATCTATATCATCTACTATGTATCTTGTGCTAAGTGTTTTACAAAAATAATCTCATTTGATCTTCATAGCAGCTCTACAAGATAGATGCTATATTCTCATTTTACACTTAAGGAAGATGAAGAAAACAGGTTATATGAGTAACTCAGGATCACATTGTTTGTATCTGGGACTAGATTTGAATTCTTTTGGAGATCGTGAATTTTCTTGAAAATTCTTTCAGATTTAGCAGAAGGAACTCATGATCAGAACTTCTCTTCAAACAGATGCTTAATAATATATCTCTCTTAGGAGCCCCCAGGCTAAACTATTCCTGTGAATAATGGATGGATTCCCAACTGCTGCATCTCAAATCACAACTGTATATTTGTGTGCATTCATATTAGGTAGTTTAAGGGCAGGCTGATTATAATCTTTTCTATTCTTTCATAGGGTTTTTAATCTTGTGTCATCTTGTAAATTCAAAATTAGTTACCACATATCTTTTTTTGAGATTTTGGTCTTGTAGGAGATCATTATACCACCATTTAGACATCATGTGACCTTCTCAGACTGTTTCTTTTTATGCTTATGACTTCCAAATTTAATGAAAAAACCCTATTGTCTCTTTTGAATTTTAGCCCCATGTTACAACTGCCATCCACATATCTCCTCATCAGCATCCAAAGTTCAGTGTGAGCCCACTGGGTAGCATCTTTCCCTTTAAATCTAGCTGTATCCAAACTTTACTATCTATTTACTTCCAAATAACTCTGGTTTATTAGCTCCTTCATTCTTCCTTTTCTTTTACACTCTAGGTTCAATTATTTGCTAAGTCATGTGGAATCTACCTCTATAACACCTTAATTTATCTATCTTCTTACACAGTCCAGGACTATTTTAATATCTTCCTAATTAATCTCCCTTCTAGTTTCTTCTTGCTTTAACCCATATTCACACAGCTGCCAAAGACCAATCCCAAGGCCTATCTCTGAGCATGTATAAACTACAACCCCACTCCAGTTCCCACCCCGAGTCTGGCATTTTAAGGCCAAAATGAGGCCGAAAAAAAGGTGACTCAGTGATCAGTAACTTAGTAGACTGTGCCTAAGTCTGTACTTCAATAGTCAACTTAATGGAGCCTTTATTTAACTGATAGCTGCCATCCTTATTGAGCATGTGAAATGCTTGTTAGTACCATTAACAACAAGCTCTGATACTAATGTTTGTTTTTGCTTTCAGGATAATTGGATTTTTAATACTCTAAATTACCTAATGAGAACAGCTCTCAGATAAATAAACCATTAGGTTGAGAACAGAAGTGTCAACATAGGAACAATTTAATGACTGGCTTGCTGGTTGCTGATGAACATTAATGAGTTCACAATCTTCAGCCAAAATACATTTCACATCCATTTTGCAGACAGATTCTAAAAAATATATAGTTGAGAAATTTTGCCAAACCTATTCATTCTAAGCAATGTCTCACTCTCTCTATCTTCTGTATAAAGTAAGTAAATAAAAGGTACGTATAAGTATACTTATAAAATAAGTATAAAATAAATTTCTATTCAAATTAAATAATTTGAATAGAAATTTATTCAGCACTTTCCAATGTTCTAAGCAAATGCTAGATAAAATGGATATGAATGCAATAGTTCCTTCTCTCAAGCAGTTTACATTTTAGGGATATATAATAATTAGATAGATAAATAAATAGAAGATATTAGAAAGGAGATAAAATTAACTGAGCTGAGTTTTGAAAGATAAATGGGATTCTAAGAAGCAGACATGAGAAGGAATACATTTCAGAAATGGTTTATGTAAACACATGAAGTGGGAGATGGGATGTGGAAAAGGAGGAAGGAAATAAGCACTTGTTTAGCCCCTATTATTTCCGGTGGGAAAGCTAGGTGGCACAATGGATAGGGTAGCAGATCCAAAGTCAGTTAGACTCAACCTCCTGAGTTCAAATCTGTCCTCAAATGCTAACTATGTGGGCCTGGACAAGTCACTGAATCCTCTTTGCTTCAGTTCTTCATATGTAAAATAAACTGGAGAAGGAAATGGCAAACCATTCCAGTATCTTTGCCAAGAGAATCCCATTTGGGTTCAGAAAGAGCTGGACACAACTGAAATAATAACAAAAACAAATGTCTCAGGCACTGTACTAAGCCCTTTACAAATATTCTCCCATTTGATATGGGAGTAAACAAATTCACAGGCTTGTGATGCTGAATTCATCTGTAAGTAACTCTGTCCATTGTTCACAAAAAAAGTCTGACATTCCTTATCTCCAAGCAGACACTTTTTAAAAAAGTCAAATCTATCAAAAACACATTGGTAAATATAAAAGCATTTATTTGGAGAAAAGTTCTCAAGAGCTCCTGCTAAAGCACAAAAGATCTTCCACTTCAAATAGTTTCCAACTGATTTGATCCTCAAAATAACTCCAGGAGGTCAATGCTATCATCTCTAATTTTGAGTTGAGCAAAGTGAAGTAAACAGATTAAATGACTTTCTCAGGGTCATACCAAGTCTGAGTCTGAATCTAAACTTAATCCTTCCTGATTTCAGGCCAAATGCTCTGCCCACTGTACCCTGTCACACTTCTAGTGCTTCAGTTCTATGTGAAAGGATTATAATGTGAGACAAAACAGATGATAAAGTAGGAGTGGGGGGACTAAAACTGAGAATTTCTCTAGTGGAAGGGGGAGTGCTGCTGAAGAATAATCCTATGCTGGGGAAGAGGTATGTTTGGGGTAGGACATAGGGATTTTGCAATGATTTTCATCTGGGGAATATTTGTGTATTGGGAGGCTATATTCATGAGAGTATTCCTCCATGGACAACATTCTACACCAAGAGAAGAAAATAGTTAACTCCCAGAGTGATGGGAAGAACAAGGGATGGGATGGATTTTTGAGACAGATTGATCGTGATGAACACTGGGAGTAGAGTTTGTTTGAGACAGTAACTTTGACCATTCATGACTGCCTCCAATTAACATCGCATCCCTCATTTTAAGGTCTTTCATGCCCTGGTTTACACCTGCATAAAATGAGGGGGAGGTTGACTAGAGAATCTAAATTTCTAACTCTAATATTCTGATTCGGGATTTCTGGGAAGTATTCTTCCCCTTAACTCTCTAAAAAACGTGGTCAGGATAAAAGGATCCTTGTGAAGTATGCTGATGTCATCTTGTAGAATGATGAAGTTCTTGGAGTCATAACAGAGAAATCCAGAGGACTGCAGCCAATTGGGAAATGAATATGCGCGCGCACACACACACACACACACACACACACACACAAAACTCACAGTTAAATACCCATATATTTAAAATCTACAATAAGGAAGAATCGTAAAGTGATTATGGAGATTGAACTTATAAAATCACTTCTTAACCAATTTAGGCTGAGATCAAATGAAGATAAAGTTTATATTTTTTTCTGTAATTAATTTTTCATTATTAATGTTATACCATTTGGTGCATACGTGTTTAGTAATAAGATTAGTTCCCTGTCTATGGTTCCTTTAACCATAATATAGTCTCTCTGTTTTTCTCTCTTGATACTGTAAATTTAAATTTTTTGCTTTTTCTGAGAGCACAACTATAACTTTCCTTTTTTGGACCTACATAATACACAGTAAAGTTTTATTCCAATCTTTCATTTTCAATCTATATTTATTTTCAACCAGTCAATAAGTATTTATTAAGCATTTTTTCTGTCCCAGGCATTCTTTAATAGCTTTCTTTGTATACTATTAAAAGATTTTATTTTTTGTCACTTTTATATTCTTGAATTGTTTATTTTACTTTAAATTTAGATTATTAGCTTTACATTTTCCTCTTTTTTTTGTAAACTTTTTTTATCACCTTTCTTTTTTTTAAGTTATTATTTTGTTCCTGTAATTAGTTTTAATTTGTTCTGTAATTTGTTCCTGTAATTCCTTGTACTACTTTGAGGCAAATGTATTTCATTAGGCTTTCTTCTGTCCTTCCATTCCATTTATTCATTCATTTATTCTATTTGCCTACCCTAGCTAAAGTTTGTTAAATTTAAATTAATTTTTTATTTAGTTATTTATCAACTCTCATATCCCTCATTTTTATTTTTGTTAACTTGTCCAGTTAGATAAATTGTTTGAAATCTTCCCTTCTACTTCTTATTGTTAATAATATTTTTAATGAAAATTTTACTATGCCCTGTTCCAAAAAGTTTTCCATATCCTTGATCTCTTCCCTTTCAGTCAATTCTGGATTTTATTTTCTGATTCATGGACTGTGAAATTACTTGTTCTTTTTTTTTTTATTTTCTCTGTCTTTTCATGAGATTAAAACTTCTGAAATACTAGGTTTGAGTTCTCTCTCACATTTGTTATTATCTTGGTAGATCTTAGTCTTCTCTTTGTTGTACTCTTAGAAATATGGATTCATTATGCAAATGAAGTGATTAAGCTGTCCAAATCCTATGATCCAAAGAGGCTATTAATAAGAAAGACCTTATATCTTTATAACAGCAGTTTTTGTGTAATAAAGACCTGAAAATAAAGTAGATACCCATTGACTCGGGGAATGGCTAAGCAAACTATGGGGCATAAATGTAATGGAATATTACTGTGCTGTAAGAAATGAGAAGTGTGATTAATAAAAAGAAGCATGTCAAGATCTCTATGAACTGATGAAGATTGAATTTAAACAGAGCCAAGAAGACATGTACCTAATGACTACACAAATGTAAATAGAAAAAATAACCACCATCAAAAGAAAATATTACAAAATGATAAATATCAAACACAGCTTGAAAAAGAGGTATGAAAAGACACTTCCACTTTATCCATTTACAGTGATAAAGTCCTCTATTGTTGCACATATTTTCAATTTTTTTTCAATGTATTTATTGGTTATAATGACTTTTGCTTATTAATCCTTTTTTACCTAAAATTTCTAGTTAGTATATAGGATGACTCTCGAAGAAAAGGACTGATTACGGAGGGGAAATGTTAGTGATATAAAAAAGACATCAATAAAAACATTCTTAAGAAAATTCATGAGGGATGTAATATTAATTGGAAGCAGTCATGAATAGTTAGAGTTACTCTGTCTCAAACTGTGAGGGACAAACCTACTCCCTGTGTTCACAATGATTAGTCCTATCCCATCCCTTCTTTATTCTTTCCATTATTCTTGGTGCCAACTATTTTCCTCTTCTCTTAGTGTAGTATGTTGTCTATGGAGGAATACTCTCATGAATATGGCCTCCCAATACACAAATATTCCCTAGATGAAAACCACTGCAAAATCCCTATATCTTACCACAGACATACCTCTTCCCCACCACAGGATTGCTCTCCAGCAGTATTCCCTCCTCCTACTAGAGAAGTCCTCAGTTCTAGTCCTCCATGCTTAGTCTGTCATCTCTATTCTACATCCTACCATATCCTCCTCCCCCTTGCCAAATGGAAGCACCATTAATGTTCAAACAAACTTGTTACAGATCAGGAAATTTAGTCCATGGTATATCAAATCAACTCACCTTTGCTTCTCCCATTTCTTTACTCTCTCTTTTTAATCTTTTGATCCTCGAATGTTTATCATTTGATGGTCATTATATTTTATCTCTTTTACCCCAAAGATTTAATTGTATGGATTTTCCTCCTTAAATAGCCTTTAAAAATGAAAGTTTATTTCATCAATAACTTTTGTAGTAATTAAATGACCATATTTACCTTTCTTGTATTTCTGTTACAAATTGTATGTTATCTACTCACTTAAGGATTTTTTAAAAATTACTTCAAATCCCTGACTTTTTTTTTTTTTTGATACTCATTTGCAAGATGTCAATTTTGGTAACAGGTTAGATTTTTGTTTCTTTTTATTTCTTTGTTTTGGGCATATGCTATTCCATTCTATTTCATATGCTATCTCTCTATTTTATATACCATTTTATATAAAAATAGAACTACCTATTTAAATTCCCTTTTCATCAAATTTGATAGTTATTCTTTAGGGTGCTTGCAAACTTTGCTCATTGTCACTGAAATTGTTAATTTAACCACAGCAAACTTTGGAGTTTGAAACAGTTGTTTTTTTTTTTTTTTTTTTTTTTTTCTGGTAGTCTGTAAAGCGTCTCTCTGCATTTCACATACTAATAGCATTCAATAAGGATAACAGCCATCAGTTAAATAAAAACCTTTAAGTTGACTATTAAAGTAAAGACATAGACAAAAGCTGCTGATCACTGATAGATAATGCTTTCCTAGGGCCTCAATTTGTTCATCTGTAAAATGAGGGGGTTGGACTAAATTAGGTTTCTTTCTATCTTTTAACATTCTGACTCAGAAAGGAGGCTATTAATTAATTAATAAGTAAAGAGGTCCTGGTAAGAACTCTCCCATTCTGCCCTTCATCCAAAAGATCCCCAAGGGTAAAGGATTCAATTGAGATGTAAGTTCTAGGACAGATGTGGTCTTATGAGGTGATGAAATTCTTATGGGATGAAGTCCAAAGGATTGCATCTAGTTGAGAAAAAATTATTCTGGAATTATTTATCATGGGGTTCATAATATCTTAGATTTTATATTGTCAAGCAATAATTATTCACTTTATTTTATATCATAATATTTAATTTAGACTAAGAAAGTCTAAAAAAAAAATCTACTAAAATCTACAATAAATGGGGCAGTTAGATGGCAGAGTATAGAGCAGAAGCCCTGAGTTCAAATGTGGCCTCAGACACGTAACATTTACTAGTTATGTGATTCTGGGGAAGTCACTTAACCCCCATTTTCCTTGTAAAAGCAACAACAAACACCTACAATAAGGAAGAACAATAAGGAAGTTTGTATTTGAAAATTTTGTAATTTATTATTCCTTGGATTATGAGTCAGATTTTTAAACTATTTTTTTATCATGTTCCTCTGAAAGACCTGTGAGACCTGTGATTAAGATTAAAGATTGTTATCTTCTCATAGCTTGTCATCAAGATCAGTAGTTCTGATGGAATTTGGGGTGTGAAGAGGAATTAACATTTTGCTTCTTTCCTGTCAAATTTTTCTCCAATATTTTTGTGTTCCAAATGTTAATTTCTCTTTAATATGTTCTGCTTTATTGGAAAGACTATCATATTTTCATTTTTTCCTAATTACAGTTTGTTATATGTCTTTTTTTTTTCTGTTTTCTAGTGTTTTTCTTTTGTAAATATTTTTTCAATTACATGTAAAGAAAGTTTTCAACATTCATTTGAGAGATTATACATGTGCAATCATGTTAAATATATTTCCATATTAGATATGTTGTGAAAGAACACAAAGGAAAAACAAAAACAAAAAAGTGAAAACATGGCACAATCTACATTCAGACTTCATAGTTCTTTCTCTGAATGTGGATACCATTTTCCAGCATGAGTGTTTTGGAATTGTCTTGGATCATTGTATTTCTGAAAAGAGCTATGTCACTCATAGTGTATCACTACACAATGTTGCTGTTACTCTCTACAATGTTCTACTTCACTCAGCAGTCTCCAGGAAAACAGGGCCTCAGTTTCTGTTCTATGCTATGGCCAAGAGCCTCACTGGCTTGCCCATTCACCACCTGTACTGGATTGTATTCTCCCTTTACCCAAGTGAGACAGACTTTTCCTGATATCGTTCTAAGTTATCTTAGCTAGAAAGCTTTTTTTATAGGCTTGAATTAACATTGTTTCCAAGGGAAACTAGGGAGAGCTCAAGCAACTTCCTGACTTTCCTTTGCCATCTTGGCTTCACCTCTAATTGTAAAGTTCATCTTAACTTCTAATCTTTTTTATTAAAAAAATTATTCTGGAATTATTTATCATGGGGTTCATAATACCTTAGATTTTATATTGTCAAGCAATAATTATTCACTTTATTTTATATCATAATATTTAATGCATTCTGGTTTTAGGTTTTACTCATTCTGTTCCTCAATTCATTACTGCTTTTCATTATAGGCTTTTGTTTTTTCTTCACTCTCCTGTCATTGGTGTGTAGATCTTCATGGTCAAAGTACATAGGACATGGCTGCCTCACTCAAATCAATTAGTCCTGGAGGCAGTTCTGTCTCTGAACTTACTACCTGTTTAACACTCAAACATCCCCGAAATAAATGCAGCATTCCAAAGAACATAAATACATCTTTAGAAACTTATAAAGAAATGCATTGTAGAAGGCTCTATCTCAATTAGATGGCTAAACCTTTAAACTCTAAAATGTTATCAAAAGCCAAAAGTCATCGAGAAAAAAGATTCTCTTACATACACTTTACATAGTTTTGAAAAGATATTTTATTTCCCCAAAACTGTTTCCTCATCTGTAAAATGAGGTCAAACTAGGTGCAATCTGAGGTCCCTTAGAGCTCTAGATATGTCATTCTATAGTTTTCATGTTGAAGAGCTCACTGAGATGAGTCCCTAATCTAAGTTTCCGAATTCTCCAAATCTTATCTCCGTGAGGTCCAATATGCTACTCTCCATTAGTACTGCTTCTGATATGCTTCTAATCTACCCAATTCCTCCTTCTCTTTATGTGACTGAGCAGAATCAGTGCTACCTCATTTGGGGTGGTATTCTGGCAGAACTACTGAAGCTTTGGGGGATCCTTACACTGTTGAATAATCAAGTTAAAAAGGGTACAAAAACTTGGATGAGGGAAGAGGTACCAAAAAAGAGCTTTAAAGATTAAAGTTATCCAGAATTAATTCATGAGGGAGTAAGTTAACTCACCTTTGGAGAAAAGGGTGTATGCGTCTGGGAAAATTGATGTACACTTCATGATCAGCTATAATTTATACTTGGTGCATAACTCGGGAAGTTTATGGATCACTTTCTTTAAGATATATTGACTTCAGGAAGGAACTGAATGTCTATCTGAAAATAAGTGTAGTTATGCTATAGTATTGTTACTACCTTATTATAGAGCAACATCTCATCTCTTGAAGTGCATTATAAGGTTGCATAACCCTTGATAAAAAGTGTACTTTTTGTATGTTATAAAGTATTGCCAATATTTGTTGGTATCTCATATACTCTGATTAGAATATAAGGAAACTATACTAAGGAAAACTACTTAAAAGACAACTAAATCTTCTTGTTTTCCCTTAAAGTTCTTCAGCCAGGACTATGTGTGAAGGACCCACCCACTTCTGTGGCTACTGCATCAAAGATCTTTTCTTATACTAGTGAAGTGACCTTTCTAAAATAGAACTTTATAAGCAAAATTGATTCACAATCGTCAGAAAGAGTTGTCCATTTAAAAGGTGGCAATCAAAGCCATAGATTAAAGAGTGCTGAGGGAGGGGTACAACGTCAGGCGGTTCAATAGTTTGTGGAATGGGAGAAAAGTAACAGGTATAAGTGTTTGAATTTCTTCATCTTGATTTCAGTCAGGAGCACAGATCCATTGTGAGCTGACATTAGTAATCAAGAATTAGCCTTAAAAGAAATGTAAACCAACTTCTATATAAGTAATTTCCAAAATGTTCTCCTGATAGAAATGTTAGCATTTCACTATCTTTAGTCTTTTCATCAAATCAAAAGGTTGAGATGCAAAATAAGTGAATGAACAAAAGGTTAATTCAACTCATGGATTATAGACAGGGAGGGTTCAGGAGGATTTGGCAGCATACATCACAGAGAAGAGTAAGAAGAGCCTCCAAGGCAGTCTGAACAAGGCATCATTTGTATCAGAGGGACTGCCTCATATACAACTCTCACAAAAGGAAGTTTCTCCCATCCCCATTAACTCAGTGTAGGAGACCTAGAGGAAATGGGAGTTAAGGCATTGACAACTCATTGAATAAAATGACTTAAGTCATTTGGGGTTTTCCCTTAAGTTTCTTTTCCCCTGAATTAATTCAGTATCCACCAAACAATCATGGTGGTTTTTTTTTTTTAAATGTTATTATAAATTCCAGCCACCACAGCTATGGTTAAGATTCTATAAGTCATTAATAAAGAAATTGGGTGCTTAACTTTCTGGGTCACTTTGGAATTTATTGTCTTCCTTCTGAGATACTTCTTATTTGATTTTTTTTGCTTTATTTTGCTGAGACAGCATGGCATAGAAAAAAGACACGAGTTCACTTCTGTTTTACAGTTAATTCTCTGTATAGCCCAGAGTAACCTGTGCTTTCAGATCTGTTTCACAAATTGTTTCGCCACGATCCCATTTGGGTCTCATAACTGAAGGCAGAGATTGTGAAATTATGATTTATTATCAATAAATGTTTGATTTGTATATATATTTTATATACCTATATATTCAGTTACATATAAATTTCTCAGGTGAAAAGGGGTCCCAGGTGGAAAAGTTTAAGAAGTCTTGCTCTGTGTAACAAGTTGCAAACAAAGCTGTGGAACTGCACATAAGCTTGTGGACCTTAACACAAATGGTCCCCATATTAATGAACTAATACTTGGTTCCTATCCAATTATGCCACTCTTCAAAGTATAAGAAAAAGAAGTCTTACTATAAACACCTCCAAAACTGCTTGCTTTTTATTTTGGCTTCAGAATGTTCTTACTATTATTAGCATTTCAAAAATGTATATTTGTTTGAATAAATGTTGTACAGTTTCAGTAACTCTCTATGTGGGACATTTAATCTGATGGAAGCCTAAATGTACCTGAACAATTCAAGTCCTAGAGGTAAATGCTGACAATTTCACAAATTAATACTTGTTTTTCTTATATTAAAATTAGGTGTCTACATTCATGGATTGTTTCTAGATGGAGCATCCTGGAATCGAAAGTTAAAGAGACTAGGAGAATCTTATCCCAAAATCCTTTATGATACAGTTCCTGTGGTCAGTATTTTTCTAATAATACTCATATAGATTTTAACATAGTTTGAACTACTTCCCTTTAACAATGTCAAGATACTTATTAATAATTTTATAGAGTAATGCAGCTTCTGCCTCCAGGCTCTGAAAAGAAGCATTTCTAAAATATTGAGCAACATATTTGACTTATAAGTCTCTGAATTAGACAGTTTCTTTGGATGCATTAAGTATTGGTCATTCATGGAAAAATCAGGCTCACTCCTTTATGTGTAGCTTTGTAATAGTGTTCTGAAAAAGGACCTTAAATTTATTTCCACTCTGATTGTCCACACAATTAGGACAAAGGTGTGGGGGAGATAGCAATAACTGGGATCACCAGCAAAATACTGTGAAAAAAAAATGTATTAAAGGACGAAACTAAATTAACATGATTTCTGAGAATAACTGAAAACTTTTTTTGTTTTAATAGTAGAAAGGATCAATTTAAATCTGTCACAATCTATTATGAACATATATACACCTAGGGATAAAGGGCTTTTTTCCTCCCTAATTTCTTACAGATGTGGCTGAAGCCTTGTAAGCGGTCAGACATACCAAAGCGGCCAAGTTACCTTGCTCCAGTCTATAAAACAAGTGAGCGGAGAGGAACATTATCAACTACTGGCCATTCTACTAACTTTGTGATTGCAATGATTCTAGCTTCAGATAAACCTTCAGAACACTGGATTGGAAGGGGTGTGGCATTGCTATGTCAGCTTAGTTCCTAGCCATAAAGTATCATTTTCCTGTAGATATGTCCTTTTTTTTCCCACATTGGCTTGAGAGAAGATATACTTACTTTTTAAACTAATTTTTTTTTTTTTACTTTAAATAATCTTGACTAGATTATGAGACTGTGAACATTTACATATCAAACACAAAATATTTTAAATTCATACTACAGTTATATATAAGGAAATGATTGAAATAAAAGACTATAGAAACAAAATGGTATATTTGCTTTTTTTGAATAACTTTATTTTGGGAGAGTTCCTTATGCATTAGGAACATACATAAAATGAACACACCACTGTTGACAAACAAAAACAGCATTTAATCATTTCCAGCCTTATAAATTTTTAAAAGTGATTTAGTTATAAAGTTTAGATATCTCAGCAAGTATCACCTTGCAGGACCATCATCACATTTAAACCATAGACTCATTGTTAATGGAAAAAAACCTCACACTGCATCTAGTTAACTACAGTATTTCTAAGCATAATCACAGCTGATTGAATGCAATGTGATCTACATCAAAATTCATATGGATGTCACACAGTGACAGCATTGTAACAAGTAACATTAATGACCTCCAACATATAGAAGTTGAATTAAACCGTTCAAGCTGAATGGAATGTTGGAGTCAAAGAGAAATGTAGTGGAATTCCGATTGTCTAATAGGACTTAAAAACTGTACATTAGAATGGTCTGGAACCGAATACTGGTGGGAACCTAAAGAAAGACTAGCAGCAACAGATACATTGCTCTTTACAAAAGGTTGAAAAAACTTGTAGCAAATGAGGAGAGTTATTTCATTCTTAAGAAAAATGTTAAAGCCTTACATGAACAAATTCATTTGTTTTAAAATCAGCCATTTTGAGGCAGGGCATGTATTCAGTTGTTGCAGTTCATAAAATGGTTCTTTAATGAAGTAAATATAAATGCTGGAATGTAAAACTGTGTCAAAACAAAAATCTTATTTCTGAGAGACACTTGAATCACTTGGGAGTTGTGAGCACCTTTCTGCTAAATTGCCCCAAGCAATGAATTGGGGACTTTACTAATTAAAATGCCCGATGCTGTGAAAAGTATTTCCCATTGTCCCAAGTGCAGAACTCCAACTTGTGACAATGGAAATTTGCTGCTATAGCCAGAGCTCTTTTACTGAACTAAAACCTAACTCAGAATAACAACAGAGATGCCCCCCTCCCACCCCCTTGCTCAAAGCATTAGGAACAAATACTGGCAGGCACCTAATAATACCTAAGGGTACATGCTGCTCTCCTCAAAAAATAAAATAAAATAAAAAAATACAAAAAAAATTAAAAAGAAAGGAAAGGGAAGAAGAATGGAAAAAGTGCGGGGAAGAAGCTAAAATGGAAAAACTTCAAAAATGGAATGGAAAGAGTTTGGCTCTTTTTAAGGTATTAGAATAATAAGATTTTAAAAGCAGCTAAACTGGTTGCCAAGCAGACGAAAATAAAACTGGCTGCACATGTCCAAATATAGCTTACCTGGCATACATAGAAATGAAGACTGTAGCACATGTCAAAAGAAGGCTACATGCTTATGACCAGCACTGAGGATCATTAGGTCAAAACAGGATAAACATGGCTTGCACTTCTCACAAATCATTCACAATTATAGATAAGAGACCTAAAAAAAGACTAATCAGGCACACACAGTGTCTTCTCTTGGCATGAAGTAGTAAAAACTGATTTCACTAGGTCAAGGCCTCTGATAATCTCACCTATCTTCCAAACCAAATCCATTTGGTTCCATTAGAGCCACTGAAAAGGACTCCTATACTATTAACTCTTTGAATAACCATTACTTTTAAATGCATAAATCCTGAATATTGTTTTGTTTTAAAGTAATACATTCAGAACTCACAACACAGCTTCCCACACAGTGGTCAATGACAATGCAGGCAAAAGGGAAACCTGTATTTGGACCATGCTTGAGGGGGTGGTGCATTATTTCTTTGATTTTTTTTAGGGCACTGCTATGAAAAGGAAAGAAAAAAAGTTTTACCTTGTCCCAAAAATAACCACACTATTAATACTAAGAACCATTAGGAATCTTTCATTAAACCAGAGTTCACACAAACATACAATCACTATTTCTCAGTAGTTTAGGCTGCAAGTGAAACCACTATGCAAATATATACAAAAATAGTAACTCTATGGACACAAGAGTCAGGGTTTACCCCCACACTAAATACAAACTCTAATGCAGCCTGAATCTTCCTACTAGTTCCTACAAGCTAACATCAAATCTAATAACTTTTTATGCTATTAAAAAGTTTTATCAAGTTGATCCCTATTACCATACAGTTTATAATGAAGCTGAACTACAAGCCCCGGTATACTGTAATTATGTTTGCTCAGGATGAATTAAAAAAGGTGTGCCCAGCATCAAGTCCATTAAAAATCTTTCTATGTTTGTAAGGATTTGGTTCAAATTCTAGTTCTCTGGGCAAATCACAGACAAATCTGAGCAGCCCTATTAGTGTTCTTAGCATTTCTAACCAGAATAGGTTCTAGAGCATCTTCATCAAACCTATACAAACATTGGTCCATAGAGTCCCATTTTTTTTTTCCTCATTCTATCATTCATTTTTTTAAAGACCAGTTGTCACTCAGGAAAAATAAGCATGAGCTCCACTGTCTTTCATGGTTATATGCAAATTTATGAAACTTGTAAGTAGTGCAAGCCACAGTCTTTCTCGG
Source organism: Sarcophilus harrisii (assembly GCF_902635505.1). Lineage (NCBI taxonomy): Eukaryota > Metazoa > Chordata > Mammalia > Dasyuromorphia > Dasyuridae > Sarcophilus > Sarcophilus harrisii. The sequence continues at coordinate 371,051,904 of NC_045428.1, forward strand.
AGAGAGCAGTGTGCATACAGTACACGGGGCAGGTGCAAAGCCATACAGCAACGTCATTGTGGCTGACAGTGATTACTGGGAATGGTCAGAACTGTATGTCAAACACAATTTTATCTTCATAGAGGGCAATCACCAGCATGATGGCAAACCCAAAAAGTAATCCAAAATTCTGAAGAATAAATTGTCCCACGGGACAATAGCCATGTTCTTCATTGTCACCATCACCATGCAGCATTTCTGGAAGCTGGAAAAAAACAAAAACAAAAAATCCCACACACATCATTAAAAGCAATTCTGGTTTAGTCCAAACAGTCCGTCTATCAAATGTTATTTAATGTTGATGATAAGAAAGGTAAACAAAGGTGATGGGGACAATTTAGGAAAATCTGTATGAGTCCTGCCTCCAGCATATGCCATTAGGTCTCTGAATGCTACAGGCAACTCAATAAACTACAGAGGAGGAGGAGGAGTCTGTCTTATGTTGGGAGAGAGTTTCTTCATTGAGTTATCTCTAGAAATTTAGTAAGACCAATACCATCTTGACATTAAAACCTCAATTCAAGTAGCATACACAACTTTACCCAGTAATCAGCTTTTGAGAGTAAAAGGTAAATCACAAGAAATCAAACTGACAGCAGCAAACATTTGTTTAAAACAAAGTTAAACCTTCAAGTGATCAGATATCAATATACATTCATTTTATTTTCCTATATTGTCTACATTATTATGATTGAAAGACTACATAATTGAGAAATCAAATTCAAAACAAATGAACTCATGGTCACTGAATGTGACCCTGTGACCACTATGTTATTTCAAGCAAGTTAATTATAATTGAGCTCTGTGAGGGAAGGAACTATATATATTTTTATATACATATATATATAATATATTTTAGTATATAATAAGTGCTTATTGTTTAAACTGTTTCAACTACTATTTTTTCAGTAGAAATGAGCCAAGTTATCACTCAGTTAACCAGAATAAACCCAATTACTGAAGTATTCTGATTAATCAAGGTTTTACTAACATACTTGGGCCAGATCTCTTCACCTGTCCATTTCATACAGATCATGGTAGACCAATTGAAAGAGATCTTTCTCATCAGCCACAGAGAAATACTCATAAGGAAAACAAAATAAATCTGTTTTTTTGAGAAATGACAAGATTGAGGGAATTACCCTTTTTTTCCCACCTGTAATTCCAAATACACATGACAGTGTACAATGGAAAGCCAAGAGAAAGATCTCAAATTAACACATCTGTATGCAGTATCATTAAGGTCCTCATCAATTCGTGGCCGCTATGTTGTTGTTATTATTAGTGAAGCAATAATAACTAAATAATTGCTAAAATGGTGTCATATAAAAATTATAAATGATAATTTCTATAATAAGAATTGCTAACATGGGGGTTTACAAACCTATGTAAACATGAGTCGAAAGAAAAAAGTTCTATACATAAAGCATTTTACATATATTAATTCATTTGACTCCCCCCCATTTATGACATGTCCTATTAGCATATTCAGTTAACAAAAGAGGAAATAGTAGCTTAAGAGATTAAATGCAATTCTCAATGCCTCACCTTTAATATCCTAATTTCCTTTCAAGACTTGATTTCAGTGCAATAATCCATGAAGACTTTGTTGATTTCCCAAATTGTTAGCATTCTCTTCTTCTTCCAAATTGCCTAGAACCTCACTATCTATATGCATATTATATCCCTTCTCTCACTCTAGGAGAATTTAAAGTCTTTATTTTTATCTTTGTAGACAAAGGGTCTTGTATATAGTAGGAGATAAAAAAAACTCAGTTTTTTATCTTAAAATATTCAATGTAGTAAATAAATTAGGTATCATTCTACTTGTAATAGACACTTGTAAGATGTCTGAGTTAATGTGGTAAGAAATTAGGCAAGAACAATGACATCAAAGGAAACTTAAGACATAACGAGTATCAATACAGAATCAAATCCTTTGGAACTAAGATTTTACAGGGAAGTGGGAATGAATTTTTTTTTAATCAACTGATAAAAGAGATTACTTTCATAAACATTTTTTAAAAACTAATGTCCCCCTCTTGTGAATTAATTAAGAACTCTTGTATTAATGTTAATTAACAGATGGATCCAACTGTGATATTAATTTAAAAACAAAGAAAATGACAAAATATTTCATACTTGTTTGTTGCTCACAGTGTAACAAAAGTCTTTTTTCCCCCTCCTAATAGCCAAATTTACATAGAGCAAGAAGGTATTAAAATGTTTTCTGTTGCATGGCTCTAAGATTCTTCTTAATGGTACTCCAACAAATTTTCTATGACAGAAAAAGCTTTATCTTATTATGGGCAATAAGAACATAAAATTAAGTCTTACCATATCCACTAAAGCTACGTAGAGGAACATGCCTGCAGTAATAGCAAAGATCCAGAGGGTGATGTTATTGGCATACTGACCCACGGCTGTACCAATCAGCATACCTATGTAAGCCATCATGGCAGAGAGAAGGTTGTACACAATGGCTTGCTTTACTGTCATTCCAGCTTTAAGTAGGACTGCAAAATCGCCTGCAATGAAAGCAAAAAAAGAGGTATTTTCAAGCCATTCTCCAATTGATAAATGGTCAAAGGATATGAACAATTTTCAGATGAAGAAATTGAAACTATTTCTAGTCATATGAAAAGATGGTCCAAATTATTGTTGATCAGAATAATGAAAATTAAGATAACTCTGCGATACCACTACACACCTGTCAGATTGGCTAAAATGGCAGGAAAAGATAATGCTGACTGTTAAAGGGGATGTGGGAAAACTGGGACACTGATGCATTATTGATGGAGGCATGAACTGATCCAACCATTCTGGAGAGAAATTTGGAACTATACTCAAAAAGTTATCAAACTGTGCATACTCTTTGATCTAGCAGTGTCACTACTGGGCTTATATCCCAAAGATATTAAAGAAGGGAAAGGGACCTGTGTATGCAACAATGTTTGTGGCAGCCCATTTCATAGTGGCTAAAAACTGGAAATTGAATGGATGCCCATCAATTGGAGAATGGTTGGGTATGTGAATGTTATGGAATATTATTGTTCTGTAAGAAATGACCAGCAGGATGAATACACAGAGAGGCTTGCTGAGACATACATGAACTGATGCTGAGTAAAATGAGCAGGACCAGGAGATCATCAGATACTTCAACAACAATACTACATGATCAATTCTGATGGACGTGGCCCTCTTCAACAATGAGAGGATCCAAATCAGTTCCAATTGATCTGTAATGAACAGAACCAGCTACACCCAGAGAAAGAACACTGGGAAATGAGTTATGTACCACAACATAACATTTTCACTCTTTCTGTTATTGTTTGCTTGCATTTTTGTTTTTTTCTTCTCAGGTTATTTTTATCTCCTTTCTAAATCCAATCTTTCTTGTGCAACAAGATAATTATAAATATGTATACATATATTGTATTTAACATATACTTTAACATATTTAACATCTAGGGGAGGGAGTGGAGGGAAGGAGGGGAAAAGTTGAAACAAAAATTTTTGCAAGGGTCATTGCTGAAAGATTACCCATGCATGTTTTGTATATAAAAAGGTATAATAAAAAAAAGAGGTATTTTAAACATAGCTGATAAAATATTATACATAGTGACCTTTTTAAAATTATTTCCATAAAAGTTAAATCACCTATAAAGATGAAAGATTCAATTAAGTATTTTTATTTCCCTACATCACAAGCATCAGTTTGATTTTCTTAAACTTCCATAAGTAACATTTTGACTACAATTGGTTAAGTCATAAGATATATTAGAAAGACTGTAGAAAGTCATTATATTTAATAACTTTTTAACTGAATTCCTATCTAGGAATGCCAAGTACCTCTTTTTTTACAGTAAGTTACTAAACTCAGACAAATAATAATTTTCATAGGAACCTTCTATACAGGGAGGGAAAAACAGCAAAGGAAGAGGAGAAGGAAAGAAACAAGTATTAAATATCTAAGAAGTGCAAGGCATTTTTAAAATATTATCTCATTTCATCCTCACAACAACCCTGGGAGGTAGGAAATATTGTGATCTCTTTTATAATTGAGGAAACTGAAGACAGGTTAAGTGACTGATTTGCCCAGCTATTAAGAATTCCAAAGTTGAACTCAGATCTTGAAGTCTAGTTGCCTCCACCCGAATAAAAAGCTGAACATGGAAACAAATTGAGAAAGATTCTATTTCCAAGAGCAATATTCAAACCAGCAGTCCAGTTCCCTGGCCCTTTGCTTTTGCCTTTATGGAAACAGTATGTTGATTTACTCTCCACAGTGAGAATCTGGCTCACAAGGACCCAGGTTGGACATTTTGCCTCTCAATGTCCTTGACCCCTGTAGAGCCTGAGCCAAGAGATGTGAGGAAATTGAGAGCATTGAGACAGAAAGTGATTAACTGTGGAAATTGACTGAATCCACCATAGGAATTAGGAAAAAACCTTATTTCATTGTTTGAACCAGCATGGCAGGGAAACTGGACCATCTCTTTCTGCTTCTTAGAGACCCTTAATCAAGGGTTAAGCATTGCTGAGTAGAAACCCAAGCAGATCCAAAGATTGATGATGGAAGGAATTTTCTCATAATTATACAATTCAGGTAACCAATATGTCTTATCTGATCACTGACCCCATATTGATTAATCAGTTATTGTTTCCACGTTTCTTTGATTGTTTATAGGCAATTTGGGGGGAAACACACTTCTTTCTCTGAATTCAGAAAACTACACCTGTTTATTTTCCCCCTCTCAACTTGGAAATTCCCTAATCTTTCATTCAATTAGAAATTAGATTACCTTAATGCTATACTTTTAATTGTTCTTATCTTATTAATTGCTTTTAATATATAAAAATCTGTAGCCCCCTGTAATCAGGGTTCAGGTTTAAGTTGAGGAGGTTTGTTCCCATTTTAATGGGCATCTGGCATGCATTGCTTAATAAATGAATATACTTGGAAGACTAAACCTTTGTTTCCTCAGCCATTTCATCTTTCAAATGCCACAGTTGCTAACATATATTAGGAAAATGGGAAAAAGTAAGTTAAGAAAGTAGAGATATAGAAAACACTAGGAATTTTCATGGAAAGGCTGGGTTCCATGATGGGAGTGGAACGCCGTCTCAGATTAGCTCAGTAGTCAGTAGAAAGATGGGAGTAGGACCACTGAAGGTCGCAGGACAGGAATTTCTCTTGTTAGAGAATGTACCTAATTATTTTCACAAAACTTAAATGCCTTTATGTGTACCTGTAGTTTAAAACAAAAACAAAACCAACCCCAAACAAACTTTACATACATGAATTTTTGCCCACTCTTTAATGCTGCTACACTAAAATTCACTTGCTGCTTTCCAACAACAAATGAAAACTCCTAGCATATTCAGATTAACTGCAAATTGTGAGCAATATTGGAAATTCTGGAATTCAAATCTCATCTCTACTACTTATTTTCTATGGGACTTTGATCAAGTCCTGTAAATTCTCTAGGCCAGATCAAGTTTCCTCATTTGTGTAAAGAGGTGGTAGCCTTAGACATTGAGGAGTAGTCTCCCAGACTTGAATATGATTCATGATCCAGCTACTAATTTCACACCTTCAACCAATGTCAAATCTTTTCAACAATATTAAATAATACAACCTAGGTCTTCTTTATAGCTCATTGTAGTTTTGATCTTTTATTTTAAAGGTCTGTAAGTATGTATGTCCCTTTACAAGTAGGGTTAAGTTCTTTTCTTTATCTACCAAAAGGCCTAACTATTATACATGAGGCATAAGTTTTTACCTAAGACCTCTACTTCTAGAGTAAGTCAGAGATGATGACAAAAAAAAGTGTACTTATGGTTGGAAAGAGGAGAAAATGATCTTTGCTGCAACACTGTTCAAGAGTCACAATACATAATTTTGTGACTTTAAGATCAAAGGGAGTTGAATTTGATATTGATAGAAATTTACCAAATCCAGATTTAAAGTTCCAATAAAAGGATTTTATTCCACGCATAAATGAATCTTTTTCAGTTGCTAGAATAAGAATACTGCTGACACAGTATTTACAATCTGATTTTAAAACTAAATAAAAACAAAAACTCCCACAACCCTGATAAAAGAGTTCACCAAAATAAACCATAAAGAAAAGCATCATTTCCTCATGAACAATATCTGATTCAGATTTAAAATAGATTAATAATAAAGCATGACATATGAAAATAACCTGGAGTCTGGAAAAGAAATGCATCAGCTTTCTTAGTTTCTATTGGTATAGAAAATTAGGAGAGGCTACATATCTATAATGTTGATGGGTTCAGTTTTTTAAAAATTATATATTTATTGTGCCTTAAATTTTATAAGCTAACTGAATGGAGAATATATACCAAACTGGAAGAATGTACTGCTGTTGGAAATAACATTTAAATTGAAACAAATAAAAAAGCAAAAAAAAAACCTTAATGATTTTTTAAATGTACAACTAAACAGATATGAGGAGAGGAGGGAATTATTTTTTAAAAGCAAAAAAGCTGTTAGATTAGAATATACTAAATCATATGAAACAGCTAGTAAAGATTGAAACACAGGGTTTTAAAACTGGAAGACAGCTTAGAGATAGTTTTATTTTATAGAGCAGGAACTGAGCTAGTGTGGTAGTGATTTCTCCAAATCACAAAGCCATTTATTGGATTCAAAACCAGGCCTCCTGAATCCAAATTTAAAGTGCTTTCCTAGTGCCCCAGACTGCCTCACTAGCTTTAAAAGAGGGAGGTCACCATAGCAGTGACTCTGTAAACCATTCAAAACTGAACTATAATTGGTCTGGTACAATTTTCTTTACTCTTCCTTTTTGGAAGTGGGGGAGGGTAAGGATGGGAAAAGGAAGAAAATCATTCAACCTAAGGAAAAAAAGGTCAAAAACAGTTGTTCAACAAGATCTCTAATTGTTTTAAAGAGTTCCAAAACAAGTAAAAGCCATCCACAAATTTCAATCCCCAGGAAAATGATTTTCTAGTATAATTACGACATAAACTCAAAAACAATGAAAGATACATTTTGAATTTATTTTAAAGAAGCTAAATTACCTAATTCATGGGGAAGTTCATGACAAAAAACTGCAATAGAGGTACTGATGCCTCCAGTCAATCCAGCACTAAAAGCTGCTCCTGTTTTAAAAAAGGGGAGAAAAAAGAAGAGACATTTTATTATTCTGTCATTAACAAGATTAGATAGATTGTTCATCTTTCCCCAGTTCCAAAACGAACACCAGCAACTGGATGTATTTCTTAGACACTAAATTCTGTGGACATTTAATCAACATCCCTGAAAAGAAGTCACAGTTATCTGTGAGGCAGCAAAACTAGAAACTAGGCACCTATCAAAATACTAAGCTTACTTTTAAGGCTCACTGCAGCTCTGAAATGGCATTCTACTTTATCCTGAGACTGGTATATATCAACACTCAATTTTAGCATTTAACTCATAATTTTAAATACAAATAACCAAAATAGAAATGAGGTCCTTTCATGAAAAGGAAAAAAATAATGCAAATGCTAACAGATGAAGAATCAATGATTTCATCCAACCATCTGTGTGCTTGGAGAGGTTGCAGCATGCCCAAAGTCAAGAAAATTTTGTAGCCAAAAAGAATCTTAAGTAGGATTAGAATATAGGTCTTTTTGAGCCTAATCCTAAAATTCCACATACTGTTATAACAGACTACTTCTTACTTTTATTCACTACTTAAGAAAAAAGAATTTCACAGATTGCATTATCAGGTACAAATTAAAAATAAAAATCCTTAATTCTGTAGTAACTTACCTATTGCTAAGCCATCGCTGAAGTTGTGGATGCCATCTCCCATGATTACCATCCAAGCTATGTTAGCTATTCCAGTTTCCTTTAGATCCGATCCAGAATGACAGGGTCCATGCGAATGATGGGAATGTTTGTGGTGCCATTGATGATTGTGTTTCCTCAGCACAGTTTTGCTTTCTTCATGGTTGTTATGTGCTGCACAATGAAGATCATGCTCACGAACGGCATGTACACCATCACTGTGAGAATGGTCCACAATTTTCTCCTCTTCTATACAAAGGTAGTTCTTAGGAGGGGATTCTTGTTGGCCTTCCAAATCTGTCAGTTCAGTTTCATTAAGTCGATCTTCAGACACAACTGAATCATCAGTTCCTACATTTGGAGTTAAAATACATATGGCTATAAAAAATTCACCAAATGTGAAGTTCTTAAAGTTTACCCAGATATATTAGCAAGATAAAGATATCCTAGAAGAAAGCTTATTATCTTAAAGTAGTACCTTTTCACTCCCAAAGATTCTATGTTCATTCATAGAACAATACTTTACCATCTAGTGCATATTACTCACTGGAATGTTTTAACTGGAGCTATCAGAATCTTTTAGGATCAAAAAGTAAGTGGTGCTAGGAGAAGAATTTATACAATAATAAAAGTATTATTGTTCTATAAGAAATGATCAGCAGGATGATTTCAGATTTCAAAAATTTCAGAGAGGACTGAAGAAACTTATATGAACTGATGCTGAGTCAAATGAGCAGAACCAGGAGATCATTTTACATGGCAACAAGATTATACGATGATCAATTCTGATGGACGTGGCTCTCTCCAACAATGAGATGATTCAGACTAGTTCTAATGATCTGGTGATGAAGAGAGCCATCTACACCCAGAAAGGGCTATGGGAACCATCACAACATAGAATTTTCAGTCTTTTTATTATTGTTTGCTTGACTTTTGTGTTCTTTCTCATTTTTTTTCCTTTTTGATCTGATTTTTCTTGTACAGCAAGATAACTGTGTGAATATATTGGATTTAACATATTTAACACATATTTTAACATGTTTAACATATTTTGGATTATTACTATCTAGAGGAGGGAGTGGAGGGGAAATTTAGAACACAAAGTTTTGCAAAAGGGTCAGAGCTACAAAATTATCCATGCAGATGTTTTGAAAATAAAAAGCTTTAACAAAAAAAAAAGACAAACAATAACAACAACAACAAATACCATAGAGAAAAAACAATTTGAAAAACTCTGAAATATCTGACAAGATGGAAGGAAGATGGATGGAAGATGAAACAAGCCACCACCAAAGAGACATTTTTAGGCAAAGGCAATATAGAAATTGTTTTCCTAGACTACATATGTTCATAATGAAATTTTTTAATTTCTTTTTGTTTATTTGTTCAATATGGTATAATGAACAGTGGGAAGAGCAAATTATAAATAAATGTAAAAATACACATTTTAAAAATAGATACAAAACAAAGACATCCTTGATTATAATTAGAAATTATAGTTATATGAAAAAGATGATTGAGAAGTATACAAAAATTTGAAAGGACATTACACATTGACAAAGTTGGACTTTAATACACATAATTACAGCTAAGAGCATTTCTTGTACAAAGGAATCCCAAGCTAAAATCTCAGACAAAAAGCTCATCATAAAGATCCCAGAAGCTTGGTAGAACATTCAAATTTTTACATTTAGCATTTTTCACTGAATTTTAGGATGAGAGCTTTGAAATCTACCTGCAAGAGGTTTGAGCTGAAGCCAGTCAGCATCTGGAGTATTATTTAATTTATGGTCTGAAAGTTTCCTTCCAATAGCTGATTCTTCTGCTTTCTGCTTCATAAACCACTTCTGTTTTCCCTGAAATTAAAATCAGATTAAAATTATATTTTAACTACATTCAGTAGCAGAAATCACATTGAAAGTAAAACAAAAACAAAGTCTTAAGACTCTGAGCCTAAGAAAGCTGTACTTGTGAATAAAAAAATTTTTTTCTTCTCAAATTGAGTCAAAATTCACAGCCCTAATAGTTCCATCCAATGATTTTGGCTCTGAAGCAATAAAACAAATCTCTCATTGTGTAGAGCTCTCATTCAAATACTTAAAGATCCCCATCATCTCACACACACTCTTAGCCCACTGAAGTCTTTTCTAGATTTAAGCACCTGTATTTTGTGCAACTATCAATTCATTTAATAAATATTTGTTTTTGAATTTATCAATTCCTACTACATACACATCATTATACTAGACACTGGCATAAAAGAATGTAAGACATGGTCTTTGCTCTTATGGAATACTTTTGAGTGAGGGAAGCTAGTAAAGTTTCACAAAAGAAATAGTAATAGAATTAATGCAAATAGTCTGAAGGAAAGGGATCCTAAAGAGCAGGAGTGGGAGAAAATCATGGAAAGATACTTGGAGAAATACATTCAAAGAAAGCCTTGAATGCTAAAGAGGTTAAAATTTGTTTAGGAGGTAATAATTTTAGGATAAAAAGTTACTAAAAGTTACTAAAAAAGCTACTAAAAAGATACTAAAGATTTTAAGACAAGGAAGATATAACCAAAGAATCCTCCAGCAATTTATGGGAGATGACTGGGGAAGAAGGGAAAAGAGAAGGGGGAATTAATACAAACTAATTTAGGCAATAAAAAGTCATAAGAGCCCCTATACTAAGGTGAGGTGATACGAATGGAGAGAAAGAATATAGATTCCAGAGACAATATAAAAGTGAAATATAAATATATATACACACACACACACATATATATATATATATATATATATATATATATATATATATATACACACACACACAATATAAAAAGTGAAGCCAGAGAACTTAGTCATTAAATTGTAGAATAAAATATTACTTTCACATTTAGAGTCTGATGAGTTATCACATCATTTTTAAAAACAGGAAGCTAAAAAGAACTTAATATTCACCATTCTTGGTGTAGAACATGTCTAACAATAAATTTACTATTTCTTACTGATTAAAATTAATGTTCTTAGGCAGTTTTAGAGAAGCCATGGAAGATTTGTATATACAAATTTCGTAAATTTTTTGTTGTTTTTTAGTTTTAAGATAAGATTCACCTTGTTTTAAAATTTAGCAATATTACTCTCATATTTCAAGTCTGATGATAGGTGATCGCACCGTTTTTAAAAACAGGAAACAAAAAAGAACTTAATATTCACCATTCTTGGTATAGGATATGTCTAAATAACAAACTTACTATTTCTTATTGTATTAAAATTAATGTTCTTAAGCAGTTTTAGAGAAGTCCCAGAAAACTTGTATGGATGTACGAATTTGATAAATTTTTTTTGTTTTTGTTTTGAGGGATAGGGAGCAAGTAGGGAAGAAAGGCGCCTGAGATTATGACTTCAAGAAGTTCTAATAGGGAAAGTCCTTCTCCTAAACATACTTAACATTTATATAGTAATTTATGATTTGCAAAGCACCTTATAACTCTAAGGTAGGTACCAAGCACTATGTTAAGTACTGACAAAACAGAAAAATCAAAGTAGTTCCTGTTTAAGGAACTTTAGATTCTATCATGGAAATCAACATACATGCATATATAAGCACTTGCAGAATACAAAATAAACATGAAATAATTTGGACACTTTCAAGTTAGTTTTTGGTAGTAGTAGTAGAAAATAAAGTCTCATGTAGAGGGTGGTTCTTGTAAATTCCATTTGTAGAGGATAGCCACTGCAAAGGCACAAGAGATGGCAGAAGGGTGATATGTGAAGAGTGAAATAGTTTGGCTAAACAATAGGGTGGGAAAGGGAGTGATAAAGTATAAGGCAAGAATAGGTAGACTAGGATCAGGTTGTGATGGACTTTAAAAACCAAACAAAAAATTATATTTGAAGGCACTGAGAATGTGTTTTCTAATAAGAGAGTGACAGTTTAAGAACTAAACCCAAGCACTAAGATTTATCATGGTCTTAGAGACAGCATGGAGCACTGACAGTTCCACACAAAACTGGTATTTGTCAGAAGGCACAATTTGAATGCAGATCTTCCTTTTGAGGAGAGAAGATTTACAATAGAGTGAGAAAAGGATTCCAGATAAAAATATTTATTCTTTATTAAAGTTCAGGTTATTATTAAAAATTATATGATATGGAAGATGAATAAAAAAGCAATGATGAATATTTTTCTTTTATACATACTACTTGAAGTGGAATAAATAATTAGTGGAATTTAGTAGAAATTGGGAAAGAACTATTTCTTAAAAGAAATATAAAAAAAGGGGTGGGTATCTGGTTTTCTCTGATTGAATTCAATCGATTGTACATTTTTGCATTTGCATAAAACGGCATATGTAGGTTTTCCTAACCCATTTAAACCAACTTGATTTTATGTAATACAAATGGATTTTGAACTGAAATGCTTAAAGTATGAACTGAACAGCATTTTACTATTACTTAAACTGAATGAATCCCCAGTGTAAAAAAGATTGATTTATAAAGAATTTAACCAAGACAGGGATTAAAGATAGATCAAAATAATAACAATAGAAAAAAAACAAACACGAAACCAAAAGAGGAAGATTTTCTTCTTCCTACAGCTCTAGGCTTTTTATTAAATACACTAAAATTTTAAGATGTTAATAATTTTACATACTGAAATAAAAATTTAAAAAGATACATACCCTTTGTTGTTTGTAATGCTTAAACATTCTTATACAGTGTTCAATGATGAATAGCAGATAAATGCCTCCCAGAGCTACAAGTCCTTTCAATACTGCATCATATTCTTCCAAAAACTCTGGATTTTTTGTTTCATGTCCATGAGGATGTCTGTGCCCATGCCCATGCCCATGTCCATGTTGATGACTGTGATCGTGGCCCCCTTGTGACTATAAGGATATATTTTAAAATAAAACACGTTATCCCAATTAAACAGAACTGTTTTTAGTTTTCAGGTTTTGTTTTTCAGTGTAGAATGAGATTCCTGAAGGACTTTAGTTTAGTGCATGGAACTTTTCCAGAGTTTTTTTTTTTAATAGCTAATTTGAGGGTAAATACAGTCTCTTCAATTTGTTTTGTGAAGTATCCAAGAAAACTTTATGTGTAGGTGGGTATTTAACAAACACACTTCATGGTAATTCAGCAATGAGACAGAGTAAATATTAAGAGAATACAATCATTAGGTTTGAGACTGGTCAACAGATTAAAAGACATCAGTTTCTTGGCCTATGTAGTTAATCATCTAAAATGGATAATTGGATAATCTATTCTTATTCTAAGCAGCTGTGTTAAAAGTTGTAAAAGATTAACATGACAGGCTATTTCACAAAATTCGCAGATCCATTCTTCATAGGCAAATTAAAATCACTCATCAATTTAAATACTGCACATCTTTATGAGTGATAATTTTAGTCAATGATTAAATTTTTAAAAATAAAAATCAGCATCATCCTTATCATCTCTAGTGCTCATGAGTGAGGAATTTCTTTTTCTAATGAATTGCCATAGGAGGAAGCTACAATTTCTCAGGTCCTTGAGACTATTAAACAAAACATGGACAGTAAGTTTCTTATAAAGATTATAGCAAACACCTTCAGAAGCAATAAGTGATGGAAGGAATGAGTCATGTCTGCATAGCACATAAATTAGCCCAATTTATTTAGAAACATAAAAACATATATCACTTCTAAGAAGGCTGTATTATCACAATGTTTAGAATAAGTACCTACAGCCATCCTAGGTTCTTAAATTATCTGAGGACAATGGAACATATCCTTATGTCCCATTAGAAAGTCCCTTCCTTCTCATTTCTATCTCTTAGAATATCTTGCTTCTCAATGTTCAATTCAAATGTTGTCATCTATACAAAGCTTTTCCTAATCGCCCCAGCTGTTATTGTTCTTTCGCTTCTCAAATCAGCCAATATTTACTTATATGTTTATATATGATGCCCTCCCTAGGAAAAATAAACTCATTGAGGGCAGAGACCATTTTAGTTTTGTCTTTGTATCCCCTGGGTTCAATACAGCTAAAATTTATTGAACTGAATTCTAGAAATCTTACACTGTAAAAAACATGTAAATCCCATAAATCTGAAATTGATAAGCTACATTTTAGTTCTTTTTATTAAAGATAAAATATCCTCATCAGGATGAAGGATTGTGTAACTTTAAAAATAAATGAGGAAAATTTTAAATAACTTTGAAAGAAGCAGCATAAATACAATCAATTGCATTCCCATATGTATAGTCAAGGTATAGAAAATTGGGAATGTTGACTTAAATTATTTTTATATTGACACAGCAAAACAAATCAATGGAAAAATAGTTTAATTATGTGAAACATGAATTTTTTTTTACTAAACTTTATTAAAAAAAAAAAAAGACTGATGACAACAATAAGGTGATTAATTTTTAGTGAAGTAAAGGCATACTGATAGAAAGCCAAGGAAGTTAGACCCTAACTTATAAGACTTGGACTTAAGCTACAGCTCTACCAATGACTATGTTAATATTGAGAAAATCATTATCTTTCTTGGTCTTAAGTTTTTCATTTGTAAAATAAGGAATTGGGCTATTTAGTCTCTAAAGGCTCTTCTCTAAATATATGTCTATAAGTTATGTGACCATATCTAAAGAAGACCTCGAATTTCCCAATTTTCCACTTCAAAACGTTTTCAATATGTTACTGATTCTGAAGCAATCTGGCTAATCTCTTATCAGATTAAAAAGCCTTAAAAAATATTTCTTTTTAAGCTATGCTCCAGAATGTTAGGCAATAATTCAGTAAGTAAAACATAATAATCAAATTATTTTTAGGTATTTTTATAGTTTATCATACTTAATTTTTTAAAATTTGAAGAGTTTTTAAAATTCTTACATGTGGAAGCAGATGAAGAAGTGCATCTCCGCTCATTGTTCCCACAGCCAGTGCAACCAGGAATGTGAGGAGGAATTTGAAGCATCCTTGGTTAATTATGGGAACCAAGATTACACCTAGCAGTGATAGTAGGCTAATAACCGTGATAGAAATGATACCACAAATCCAGGCTATAAGAAGAAAGAAACATATACATGTTAAGGCTTTAAAGATATGTAAGCAATTAGCAAATTTACCTCATGAGCAATCAGTGAAGCTTCATTAGTTGATAGTCATAATGGATCTTCTATTATTTTCCTTCAAGTAACAATTATGCTCACAACATTCCTGACAGGTAATCATTCTGTTTCTGCTGAATACCTCCCATGACTGAAAATCCGTATTCTTAAAGGGAAACTTATTGTATTATGCCATTCCACTTATTTGGAAGAACTTTCTTATAATACACTAACATTTGCCTACCTTGAGTTTCTTCTCTTTAGTTCCGATTCTGTTCAAAGGAGCTAAGCAGAATAAATCTAATTCCTCTTCCATGTTGAAACTCTTCAAATAATCGATAGTAACCAATGTCACCTTGCTCATTCCCTACCCTCATGCCCCCAGACAATCTGCTGTCTTCTAAAATAAAGACATTCAGTCCCTTCATGCATTCCTTATGTGATAATTTTTTAAGATCTTCCACCATTTTGGTTGCCCTTCTATGGACACTCCAATTTGTGTCCCTATTTAAGTATAAAATATACTACTATCTCCCTTGTCCTAGACATTATATTCTTGTTAATGCCACCTAAGACGAGTAAATTTTTTTCTAGCAACCACAAGATGCATCTCTGATTTATAGTGAAGTTGGAGTCAAACAAAAGCCCTAAGTCAGAGGATCTCTTTTTTGGTACTTGTCCCAACGCATTATGTTCCCACTTATAAATTAAGATTGGAAAGACTTGTCTATTAACTACTGTGAAGATGAGTCAAACCTCCATCACAATGGTATTTGGGGACTGGTGGGTTGCCCTGGTAAATTCTGCTTAGAATAGTGAACTGGGAACAGGCACACACTCCCTCTTAGTGAAGATTGGCCCTAGTGACTTTTTCTTCCCTTGGCACCCACTCTTCTATAAATCAAACCCTATTTATGGTAGGTGCTGCATATGTCCATTTCATTTGTAGTAGTAACCCTTATAACTAATAGATTCTGCTTTGCAGAATGAATATATGTAAAATGAGTTAATTTTGTTTTTCAAGCTTCCTATGTTGAGGAATTATCTGGACATTCTAATGATAACTGTGTAGGTTTATATAATTAAGGGAACTGAAGCTTGGTCAACTGACAGCTCTTCTGAGGACCTTATAGTTTAATGCTGAGAAGAGATAATAGGTTCAACAATAGGTATTTAGCCAAGTTGGTTTCTACAATGACTCAGTTACTTTCTGACTATCCAACTAGAACTGATCTCTGGGGAGAACATGTGAAGAATTGTTCCTGGGTGTAATTTCATTCATTTCTAGTTATAAGTCAGTAAGATAGTACTTCAAGTTGGCTGTCCAGGTGATAAATAGTGCAGTCCAAACTGAAATTTAGTGTTATGAGCTAATTAACTAATAATCAGTTATTATTAATCATTGTTGATTATAAACTCAACAGTTTTTTTTGTTTGTTTGTTTGTTTTTTGGAAAAGGCAATTGAGGTTAAATGACTTGCCCAAGTCACACAGCTAGTAAGTGTTAAATGTCTGAGACTACATTTAAACTCAGGTCCTCTTGACTCCAGGCCTGTGCACCATCCATTGCACCATCCAGATGTCTCAAATAGCTATTAGTTGGGGCAAGGGCAGCTAGATGGCATAGTGGATAGAGCATAGGCCTAGAGTGAGGAGGACCCAAGTTCAAATCCAACCTGAGACACTTCCTAGTTGTTTGACCCTGGGCAAGTTACATTCTGCATCAGTTTTCTCAGTTGTAAAATGAGGGTAAATAATAGCACCTTCCAAGGTTTTGTTATAACGATCATGTGAGATAAGATTTGAAAAGTGCACACATAATAGGCACTTAATAAATGCTTATTTCATTCCCTAATAGATTTTCATCTTTCCCTATTTTAAATTGATTTAGTTGCTATTTAGACATAGCAACTTAATTACACTAATACTGAATCCTTAGGTTTTTTTTTTAACTTAAAAAGTTAAAGAATATAAGATAGTTTAATTGTTTTTATCTCATGATTCCATTGTAGTTTTTTGCTAAAGAGGGAGAAAAATCCTGAGTCTTGGTTTTCCCATTCATTTAATAAGAGACTTTCATTTCCAAAATTCTGATTTTTCTAAGGGTCAGGATTGTTGCTTGAAAATTTCTCAAATTTTATTGTTATTAAAGCCTATGACTGTGATGTCTGATATGTTATTCATTAGTCCATGAGCCAGTTAAAGATTCCCATTTTGTTTCCCATTTCTATCGTTAATTGAATATAGATCTCAAAGAGACCTCAGCTCTTAGTTTAATTCCATCCATTTTCCAGAAAAGAAAACTTTAAGCAAATTTCCCAAGTAAATTTTTGACTTTGCTCTTATCACAAAATTTGTAGAAAATTCTTTTGTGGATTCACACTACTGTCAGATTTTATTAGCATATAACATTTTAGATTAAAATCTTTAGAACTTGTTACTCTTCAGTGGAACTTTTTCTGTTAAGATACTGAAATAAGCAAATTAAAAAAAGAACTGTTGACAATTCTGTTTCCTTTCCATCTAACGTAAAGTAACAATTTACATATTAAAATGTACTACGACTGAAGATCAATCTAGAATCTACTTATGACTTTTGAGAAATTTGACTAGAATTCACATTTTTCCTTTGTTCTTTATCAGATCAGGTTGTGAACTTTTTTAAAAAATTTTTTTTAAAAACTTATTCTGAACCAGTAAATATGAGAGGGAAGTAGATAACTGCACAAAGGACTGAAGTGGAACCAGGAAATTAAAATAGTAAGGAAATAGCTTAGCTGTAATGGAAGAACAAACTTGTATTTGCAAAGTCATATCTAGTGAATCTATCAGTAATATGGCCATCTCCTCAAGAATATATATACCTGAGTTCCAGTGGGCTGATCTGAAAAAAAATGTATCTGAAACTTTATATGATTTTTTTAAAGCATTCCTATGCCACATATGATTATCTTCAGTGCTCATTGAAAAAATGAATAGTTTTCTGAATTAAAAACTTTTGAATTAAAAAATTGTATTGCAAGAAACTAAACTTTTAGAAATTGGGATGGAGGGTTGTATACTTAAACATTCACTTTTGATATTTAGTATGTATCCTTACGCTCCCTTACATTCAGGATATGGGGAAGCATCAGTGCATTTGAAAAAGACTAGTTTGAGGTTTTTTTTTCAATTTTTAGTATCTCCTTTAGAGGATGGTAGGAATATGAGAAGCTTCTCACAAGGTATATTTGGTAAAAAAAAAAAAAAAAAAAAAAAAAAAAAAAAAACTAATGCATACTCTAAAAATAATAATGAAAGAAATTTGTGAATTATAGTGAGAACAATGAAGACAGGTGGTAGATTGGAAAAGTTATTGTATATCTGAAAATGTGAGAGAATTGCTGGCATATTTCCTTCTTACCAAGCCAAGTGATTGAGTTTTTGACTAGGAAGCCCTTCTAATGTTGAACTAGAAAAAAACTGGCAACAATCCAGTGAAAAATGAACTAATTAATCTCTGCATTAAACAAAGTTTAAATTGACTTAAGAAAATTAATAAAGTGTATATACACTCAAAATTTCATTCTTACTAAGTGTGCTGATAAAACTTGTAGTTTTGTTTATAACAATTTACCTCTGAATTAAGATTCTCAGTCTCATTCTCAAATTCAAAACAAGAGGCAAATTGGAAGCTGAATATTTAAAAAAGCTATTAAAAAAAAACTTAGTTGGACAACGAAAAGAATTGAAAGTCATTTATTTATTTGAATGTTCCAATGAACACCTAAAAATTTTATAGTATTAAAAATACTTAGTGAATGAATTTTTCTTCATGAGAAATTAAATCTATTTTATGTGCTAGTACACTGGAAACTCTAGTATTTCCTGTCATTGAAAAGAGAGTAAAGGAAGACATGTTGAGGATTATTATATCATTTGTAATATTTATACTATTTATAGTGGGGGTTGGGGTCAGAAGGAAAATCCAGTTAGCACACATGAAGACAGTATAGAGTCAATCAAAGCCTGCCTATCTATATACTAATATCAATATGTGACTTAGTGCCACAAGGTGTCATAGCATGGGATAGATAAATATGTAATTAAAATTTGTTATAAGAATTTAATAATGGCAAGAAGTCAACAAAAATAGGGGTTATGGGTCACATAGCTCACTAGAGCAAATTATAAGATAAATGAGAACTTCTGACTTTCTAGCTCAAGAGAATTGTATACATCTCTATTTTGAGAGTGCAGGACTTCAGGTATAAGCTGGGAATTGAGAGTCCTGAGGCTGTGGCAAGGTGTTTCCTCATATTTTAAGTTTTTTCTTACCTAAAATCCTGGAGTTAACAAGAGAATAGATTATCCTTACATTTATGAAATTTTGTAGATGTAGTGTCTAGGTCATGTAGTTCCCAACTTGCCAGTTGGCCTAATTCCTTTCATCTTTATTGGAATAAAAGCAGAGGAGCAAGTAGGGAGGCAACGTTTTCATTTGGTACAGATTTCAATGGTACAAAACAATGCAGGAACAAGAGAAGCAGGGCTCTGTGGTTCCAGGGGAGCATCTTCTTTCTACATACACTCCTTCATTACACAAAGGAGGAATTGAAATCTAGAGTGGCTCAGTGACAGGAGCATTTAAGGAGATAAGATCCAGGATTTGAACCCAGATACTCTGACTGTAAGTCTACTTTAGCCACAATGACTTTTTAAACATGGGACATATACAGTAGATGTCTGTATAAACAAAGTAGTATCAAAATGTCCACGTTTTGTCTTTTATAATAGAATACCTTTGCCCAAATATGTATAGCTCCTGAAATTACTATGGAGCTATTCCAAATCTTCCAACTCTTTACCTACATATGTCATCAATTAAAACCTTTTTTAAGGTCCCCAATATGTCTTGATCTCATTTGGGGATTTCTTGGCAAACACTGGAATGGTTTGCCATTTCTTTCTCCAGCTCATTTTACAAATGAGGAGACTGAGGCAAACAAGGTCATATTTGAAATTAACTCAACCACTATAAAAGAGTAGATAATTTCAAAAATGTCATTACAGAAGGCAAAGGATATGGGCTTACAGCCAAGAATAATTTAACTAGCAAAATAGAATATAATGCTTATAGGGAAGAAAATGAACTTTTAATGAAGTAAAGGACTTTCAAGAATTCCTGATGAAAACTCAAGCTATGTTAAACTTTAAAGTTCAAAAAAAATTAAAAGAAATATTAAAAATATAATTATGAATGAATAATAAAGGACTAAACAAGAATAAACTGCTAATATTCAAATATGGAGAGATGATACATGTGTTTCCTTTGACCCCTATCAACATTAGAGAGCAAAGAGTTCTAATTAGGTAAATGTCTGGGAATGGTTCTACTATGTTAATCATCTTAAGAGAAATGGAAAGAGAAAAAGATGAAGGGAAAGGACAATTAGAGAAAATCATCTCACATGAAAAAGGATGTACAAGTAGATGTCTATACAAATAGCAGAAGAAGAAGAGAACAGCTGACCCCTTAACCTCCTTCATCTGAAATAGAGTAGTACACACATCCACATACATACATTTCACTCTACAGGGACAGGAGAGAAAGGAAAATGACTTGAGAAAAAGTTACAGTTGATAAATTAAGTAAATTAATGGTCTTAAAATAAATGAAAAATATTCAAAATCTTCCATGCTTTTTTGTTACATTTTACGTAATGAAGAAATGTGAAAGTTAATATTTTGAAGCCAAACAAAGAGTTATAAAAGGCCTCATTTATGCCCCATTTCAGTTGGCAGTCAGAAAAAGTAACAGATGTGGAGGCAGTGGCTTGGCAACTATTTGAGCCATATATAAAGCCAAGTCTGTCTTTATAAAATGCCAGAACTATTAGTCAATTAAATGATTGGGAATAGTGGTGAGGGTTGGGGGTTCCACCCCACTCAGGGCATTAGTTTCATTTTTGTGGCAAAATTGATTCCTTCAAACATCAGCTAATTTTATTTTTAAATCTTTCCATCTAGTTGCCTTACCAGATAAAATATAGCTTCAATGAGGCAAGCAATGAAATTCGCCTAATTTTTTCTTATCTAACATTCAAAATTGGATATGTTAGTTGAATTTTGAAAATTCATTTAACTTTTTACATATGATTATAGGTAGAAAAAATTTAAGTACTATCCATTTAAAAAATCCAGATATTCTTTTTTAAAAGTAAAAGTCAATTCCTAAGTCTCTCATTAGTAAAAAAAAAAAAAAAAAAAAAAAAAAAAAAATTAAACAGGCTGACCCATCAGTTGTAGTTACTCAAATGCTTCATGAAAGGCATAAGAGAATACCTTTTATTATCAAATGAATCACTGCATTACTTAGTATACTATTATCATCTGGTTTTATATAACATTTTATAAATATTATCTTTACTTCATCTTCTTAACAACCCTGGAAGGTACACATTAATACTACTGGAAGCCAAGAAAACTGTATAACTTGTGTTTGGCCACAGAGCTAACTGGTGACTGAGGCTGGATCTGAACTTATTTCAGACTCTTATTCACCACCTAAAAGCTTTAGTCCAGTCAGTACATAGGAAAATTGAAATTTATAGAGGTTATGACTTACAGGTAATAATATACAGTGTGATTTGAATTCAGATCTTCTTGAATAAAGTCCACTATACTTGTTGTCGCTTGAGTATGTGGTCTCAATTAAATGATAGGAAGTATTCTCTTATAAATGAAAAACAAACACAAAAAACCCAACAACCAAACAACAAACAAATAGACTAAAACAAATGCCCATGGTATGCCAAGTTCTGAACTGGGAACTACATGAAATAAAAAGTTGATATGAGACAATTTCTGTCTTGTAGGAACTTAAAATCCAATTGTTATTGGGATGGTAGTATAGGGAGTGGGGGTAATATATATGCAAAACTATTTATATTTGGTTTTGGCTTTTTGAGGCAATTCAAAGTGATTTATTTGCCAAGAGACACATAGCTAGAAAATGTCTTGAGGCTGAATTTGAACTTGGATCTTCTTAACTCCAGGGCCAGTGTTTTAAGCACTACACCACCTAGCTACCCCTACACTTTATAAGATAAGGACAACTCATTTTTCCCAGAAGTGACATTGGCTATAAGCAATAAATATCTGTGTTTCTGTCATTTTTGAAAACTTACCTTAATATACATACTAGAAAAGTTGCGATAAATATAATTAATTGTCCTTGTAGATATGATTGGGCTTCAATAAAGCATTTATACAAATGCTTTTTATTGACTAATCACTTTTTAGAAGAAAATTTTACATAAAAGAAACTAAGTAATGCCCTCTATTAGATGTCACTTTTTAAAATTAGAACTTGCGTTCTAATTGCGTTTGATTTTAATGAATTTTTAAATAATTAATTAAAATAAATTAAATAAAAATTAATAATAAATAATTAAATAATAATGAGTTTTTAGATAATCCATTTAAAAACATTGACACAGTAAGTCTTGAGTGTAGTAAGCAATTTATGTGTAGAAACACATATTTACTATTCTTTCTAAACAAACTGAGGGCTTTCCTCTCCAAGCTGATTCTTTTCAAAATAGGCCATCTTTTGCCTCAATCCTTATGTGCCTTAAATCACTAAATTAGGTATTGTCACAGACAAAAATGAGATCCAGCAAACATTTTAGCTTAAAAAGACCAATGTCTCCTATATCTGGAGCGATGCCCAGTCATCCTGACATGTCTTGCCACTAGATCCAGATGAATCTGGAGGAGACAAGTGAGGGTGATAACTTGCATACCCCTGCCTCACTTATTAAATTCACTTGCAAGTCAAGATATCACCTTCCAGATGTTATTGGTTTTCTTTTAGAACCAAGGACAAACAACATGAAACATAGAATAAAGATTGAAGATTAATAGAGTTTACAGATTAATAGACCTTACAGTCACACACAAAATTTGCTAGACTACAATCTAAGTCTAACTTCCAAGATAAAGAATTATAACTTATTATATGACTCATCTACTATAACTTGGTATAAGACTTGCCAGATCTCTAGTACAAATTACAATTGTTTTGTTTTCTGCCCCATATACAAAACATTTCTTAAAATGGTTCCACATTTACAGAGGCTCCATTGAAGACCAAATGATTTAAATTTATATTCATTTTAAATTAGATCCTACTTACATCAAAAAAAATTTTAAGGACTGACCAATTTTGAGGAAAATCTTAATCCTTTTGGCAAACTTTTAGAATCTGAAGAAGGCAGTTTTACATAAACAAGTCAGGAAAATTAGGTAAAGAGAATTATTCCATATACTTAATATTTTCAAATGATATTTAAATTATTATTCCTAGTTTGCACAGTTTAAATTGTTTTTATTTGAATTCTGTCACTCATGTGGACATTGTTAAATAGATATCATAGAAAATAAAAGCAAATTACTTTGTTCAGTTCTTGGCTAAATCCTATTTGGCAGATAAGTGGCAAAGAAAAGGTCTGTTTTCAGAAGTTTACCAAAGGAATAATGCATAGATTGAGTTCAACTAACCAATGTTTTCTTTATTTGTACTCAAAATACCAGAAGTAATTTTTAAAAAGTGCTAAATGTCTAGGACTAGCTTCACTTATTTTGCAAATTAGGTCACTTAAAACGTTAAAGATCTTCAAGCTTAGTTATTCACCAACTCCTTTTCTCATTATCTAGATAGAAAATGCATTCTTTTAAAAAGAAGCGCTCATCTGTGGAAACTTTCTAATTAACTTGGTTCAAAGCATGTGCAATATGACAGCTTTCTTCACTGTTTCAGCATTTTAATTGGCAGAAAATGCTTAGCGGCCTTTTCACAACCCCCTTTGGTAATTAAGCTAGGGTCAACTCTATGACTAAATGAGCCTATCTTGTGAAACAAACGATTTGCTTCCATTGGCAGCATAGAGTGTACTCAGTTTACAACAGTCTTTGAACAAAGTTAATGAGGTAGTAGCTGTGTCACTACAGGAGATTTATATAGAACAAGTTAACCTTTCTTAATGATGCAGCAGTCATTAAAAATAATTACTTGCAGGGCATCCTCTAACAATTATTAACATTTATCAGGACAAAATTAATTCAAGCTTCATTCCTGACAATCCTAATAAGCACCTGCAAATGAATAATCAATATTCACTATTAGCAATATATTTGTTTTCAGGACAAGAACAGTTTCTTTAACTACTTTCAGAGTGTATCTGTTAATACTAAGTCCACTAAAGCACCAGTCAACAGCTTTTATAAGCATGCATGGATTATAGCAATATTACATAGTAAACGCTAATTAGAAAATCATAATTTATTACTGACATCCAAAAAGTGAATCAGAACTTTTAAAAATTATTCTGTTTCCTAAAAATAAAAAGGCTGGGGAAAGAGAAGGGTAAAGAAGAAAAGACTGCTGATACCTAGTAGAGAGAAGAGAAGAGAGTTTTTTTTTTGTTTTTTTGTTTTTACATCTAATGAGAAAAACAAACTAGATGATTAAACAAACTTTGAAAGAACTCTCCACAAGGCCTTGCCCCATGTTTCTGCTGTGATCAAGATCAATTCCTTTTCCTGAGCTCCCTCTCTGATTGTAAACACTAGCCTAGGAACTTAACCTCTCATCCTCCTTACTAATTCCCAAAAAACTAGGAGAGAAAGGAAACAATCCTTCCTCAAGATTACAATTCACAATCAATTCATTAAAACTTTTCTTTATTCCTGCTTTTCTGACCATCCATCTCATTTAGGATCTTCATAAGATCCTAAGTTTTACTTAACAAGAAGGTGCCTGTCTGCCCACCTTCCAAACAGGACTAGGGATTCAGCTCCTCCACCCAAATTTGTGGTCTTATTGTTTTCTAATGACTGATCCCCTGTAGATCAGCAGCTCTACTGATATTCATCTTCTCTGTCCGCTATAGCTCTGGGAATGCCACACTTTTAAAATTCTATTTTACTTATGCATGTGTTCTTATTCTATAATAAAAACATTACTTTAAAAGTTTGTGTTTCAAGGCTTAAGAGATACCTTTGAGTTGTTTATAAAGAATTTGTGCAATGCATCCAAGTCTTCATGACCCTATTTGAGGTTTTTGTGGCATAAATACTGGAGAGGTTTGCCATTTTCTTTTCCAGCTCATTTGATAGATGAGGAAATTGAGACAAACAGGGTTAAGTGAATTGTTCAGAGTCACGCCAATAAGTGTGCGAGGCTGGATTTGCACTCAGGTCTGACTCCAGACCCAGCACTGTCTACTGCAAATGCCCTGATCGTGATAGTAAAAGAATCTATAGAAATGCCTTGGATTTCCTCTTAAATAATTGGAAAACAGCTGACTGGGCAATATTAGGAGAAATAATCAGAAAACCCAGGGAAATTAATGTTTTAGGCCAAGTGACTTCATTAGGAGAATTTATAACTCTGCTCTACTGTAATGTTTTGAAATTCTTTTGAAATTTGAAATTTAGGAAATGTTCATCACTGCAGTTTTCTGCAGGGTATGCTTGTATTTGACATTTAGGAAAAATTATTCTCACAATTGAACTCCTCTAAAGGATCTCATAATTTTAAACTGTTTGATCCAGAAATACCCTTTTATCCTAACCTTTTTTCTTCCCCCTAGTCTTTAAGTCAGTTCTCTAAGTTATCAAAAAACTTCAATATCAGTTACTTGATTTCTTAAAATAAGCTTTGCATCAGAATCTGAACTTGAACATACTCTCTCATCTCCATTCCATTTCCCTACCCTCCTTGGGGATTACTGATGAACAACAGAGCTTTCTGAATTTAGCATAGTGACTGATACATAGTAGGTGCTTAATAAATGCTTAATATCTTGACTTGAACAAAGTTCTGGCCCAGTTGAGAGTTACATGTACTACCTTTCTCCAAAACAAAATTCACACAGATCCCAATAAGAAAACAAATGTAAAGCTTTGCTTAAAACAATATAAATACGTAGGTGTCTATTTAGGTTGAATAAATAGATCTCTCTCACACACACATTACATACATACACACATACATACACATACATACACACACACATACACACACACACACACACACACACACACACACACACAAGTCTTTCTTACCTGATGCACCTATATTTGCCTTATCTGTAGAGAACACATTTTTATCCTTGTTGATATCTTCAAACAGGAGTTCATCAAAATGCTCAATACAAAGTCTGCTGTCAATTTGATACAATAACGCAGGACAAAGATACGTAAAGAGATCAGGAGAAATTGGAGTATTGGCCCCATGACCATAGTATCGTAATAACTGGGTAACATTCAAACACTGCAAAGAAATAAACCCATTTCAATTATGTAAAAAGCACTATTAAGAAAAGAAAAAGCTCAATGGATATCTATTACAAATTCAAGTTGGGATAGGAATCATATTCCTGTCACTATTAACCAAACCTGTGATTTCATCTGTTAGGAGTTTCCAGTTAGAACTCCATCATCATATCAGTACCTTAGAGGTTCTTGGAGCACTACTACCCATGGATCCCAGATAACACTTGAAACCAGGGGTCTGCCTGACTTCAAGACCAGCCCTTCTCTATTCAAAATATAATTAAAAAACGAACAAAAAACGGTTTTTGCAAACTTCAGGAGAAGCCTAAGCTTGAATACTTCCATCTGTCTCTTTGCAGGAAAAAAAAAATGGGAGAAAAATATTAAATTGTACTCTATTATCTTTGCAAAGAAAATCCCAGATGGGGTCATCAGTGAATGAAACCCCAGTTGAGATTAAGTAACAATTATAGTAGACTTAATCAGTACAAGTTAATATTTTTCTCCATTTTTTTTCCTGCAAAGAGGCAGAGGGAAGTATTCCTTCTCCAACTCATTTTATAGATGAGGAAACTGTAGCAAATAGGGTTAAAGTGACTTGCCTGGAATCACACTTTTAGAAGTGTCTGAGGTCAGATTTGAACTCAGGAAGATGAGTTCTACTGATCCCAAGCCCAGCACTCTACCCAATATGCTCTTAGCTAATCAATTTATTATTCCACTTGAAGAGACTGTTCCAAATCTTCTCTTTTCATCTCAAGCTTCTCACAGTACCTTCTCCCCCTACAGCCTTTCAGCTGAGGCCTCATTTCATACCTACATCTATTTTAAAATAAATTTTTGATGCACTTTAATATGTAAGAAGTATTTTTAGTTTACAGATTACACTAAACATAAGTGGCCCATAGTATGCCCAGCGCTGATCTAGCAATAAACAATACAATAAATCAAGCCTGTTTCATATCATTGCAGATTTCTCATTCACACTAGGGTCTAGCACATCTCTATCCAAAAACTAGATACTGCTTTCATTCTCCATTTCTCCTAATACTACCTAGCTAAATTTCTTGAGAAAGCCTTCTATGCTAGTTGCTTGCTTCTATTTTCCTTTTTCTCAATGCCTTCTAAAACCTAAGGTCTAGCTTTTGAGCTAATTCAACTAAAACTGCCCTTCCCAAGCTTCCAACAATTATCTCACTGTTAAATTTAATGGCCTTCTCTCAACCCTCATCATGAACAGCTGCATTTAAAACTTGCTCACCTTCTCTTCCTGTCTCATTTTCCTCTTCCAGTTTTCAGGATACTTCTCTCCCTTTGGTTCTCCTTCCATCTGCCTGACAATCCCCCCTACTACATCTGTTTCCACGGGTTCAATGATCACATTAATGCTGGTGTTTCCCCAGGTGTATACATTTATCCCTAGTTTGAGATATAATTTTGCCTTAACAACTACATTCTGAACATACAGAATTAATATCTAGTAAGTATCTCAAATTTAATATATCCAAAACAAAATTCTCTAATCTTTCCCCTCAAAGTCCTTCTCTATTTCCAACTTTTTGGTTCAATCAATCAATCAATCAATTAAAAGTTGGGTTACAGTGTGTCTGACTATGGCCAATCAAACCAATATGAACTTGGAATGCTCTGCCATAGGTCAGACACAAATAGTTCCTATGAACATTTGGGGTGGATTGTCTAACTTTGCACATCTCATGCTTGTTCTCAACTAATTCATTTCTGCTTTGCTCACAGAGCACAGCACCTTCTCTGATGAGAGCACGCCAGGCCGAGTGGGCCTCTGCAGTGTCTCCCACATGAAGACATACAATCAATTCTAAAGTTCTTAAGAGAGACCTTGAGAGTGTCCTTGTGTCTCTTTTTCTGACTACTTTGTGAGCGCTCGCCCTGTGTGAGCTCTCCACAAAATATTCTTTTTGGCAAGCTTACATTTAGCATTTGAACAACGTGGCCAGCCCAATGGAGTTGTGCTCTCTGCAGCAGAGGTGGAATGTTTGGCTATTTTACCAGCAAAGATATCACTAGCATCCCAGTCACCCAGGCTTTTAATCTTAGTTATCATTCTTAACTCCTCATTCTCATTCATCCCAGATATCCAATGTGCTGCCAAATCTTGTTATTCATACATTTTGTCCCACAGGTCCCCTTCTCTTTCCTTGAACAGTCACAACCCTAATTTATTTTCTCATCATCTCTTGCCTGGATTCCTACAATAATCTTCTAAATGGCCTCCAAGTCTTACAAGACTTCAGTCCATCCTTCAATCAGTTGCTAAAATGATTCTCCTGAAGTGTAGGTCTTATGACAACTCCCCTTTCCCAACTCAAATTCTGGAGGCTCCTTATTACTACTGAGATCAAACAAAAAGTTCTTTGCTTGATATTTAAGCTCTTTACAACCTGGATCTTTTCTGTGTCATTTTCATTCTTATATTTTTACTTCTGTCTGTTAGCTTCACTGCTGTTACTCACTCATACAAGACACCACCTCTTGTCTCTTTGCTTTACATCGGCCATCTCTCATAACTGGGATATTATATCTATTCACTGAACAACTCTTGCCTTGGGAAAAGGGCACTTCTTGGTGCCCCCAACCACTATGCCTTCCCCTCTTAAGATTACACTCTGCACAAATCACTTATGCATTTAGTCAAGTACACGGTGTTGTCTCTCCCTATCCCCCATAACTTAAGCTCCTGAGGATGTGGCTGTTTTTGCCTTTCTTTGTATCTCCAGGGCTTAGACCAGTGTCTGGAAAATAGTAAGCACATAATCAATCCTTCACTGACTGACAACTGAAAAACTAAGAACTTGAAGTGAAAAGTGGCATTAGTAACACTTATATAGAGAAGTTATACCTAGTGATATAACTACGTGCCCCAACCCCCCACCCCAAAAAAAATCTGGACCAAAGTATGAATCTTTAAATGTTTAAGTGGTAAGGAAGCACGCTCAAGAAAAATAAGAAACAAAGAACATATCTTAAAACTCTGATCTGATTCTAGTATTTTATTGCTTTTTGGAAAAGTTCTATAGAAAAACGAATAAATTACTGTTGTTTACTCTAACATCTTCAATTATCCAAATATTAAGAATAAACATTAGGTAAAGTCTCACTTTACACTTACCTCTTCATGATGATTATGATCTCTGTGACTTCGTGCTGAATAGACTGCATTTTTTTTCACACTATTCTGCTTATGGGGGGCTTCCCGCTTTTGAACATGCTGATGTTCATCTTCATTATGAGAATCAGGACCTTGATGTCCATGGCCATTATCATGGCCATTATGTTCTTGAAGGTGTACGTGATCATACTTGTGGACCCGATTATGCTCATGTTGTTCACCCTGAGAAGTTTCGCTATTTTTCTTTCCTTTTCTTCTCTTCTTGGGTTTCCGAAGTTTAACTTCAGCTTGCTCCTGAGTTGTATTAGTGTCAGATGATGGTTCATGGCTTGGTTCTCCATGCTCACTGTGAGTTACGGAATCATTATGAGAATGGTGTGTAGTGTTATGGTCAGGGTGATGATGCAGATGATGGTGATGGTGGGGGTGGTGATTATGGTCATGAGAATGTTTATTTTCAGATTTTACAGGTATTTCAGCTGTGTCTTTTTCTGGTTCACATCTGTGGTTTCTTTTTGATGTTCCACTAGTCCCAGTTTGATTTTCTGAATTAAAGTGATTATGGGAATGTTGATGGTTATGAGAGTGAAAATGTTTTCCTTCCTGAACAGCCAAAATATCTAAGTGAGAAACATGATCGTGACCAATATCCTCATGATTAATCTCTACTACTTTTATCTCTCCAAGGCCCAAGCTTGTTAAAAGTTTCTCCAGACCAAAAAATGACAATCTTCCATTTTCACCATAACGAGCAAAAAGTTTTTCAATGTAGTATTTTTTTTCATTTTCAGCATCCGGCACTGAAAACTTACTTGTCTCCGATTCTGTTATACCACCATGGAGATATGGTGCCTCTGAGATCTGGTAATCATTGTGGTTGTGATTGTGATGGTCATGCCCTTCCTCATGGCAGTGATTACACTGATGGAAAATAAAGGTCAGCAAACAAATGAGGCAAAATTTTGTGTGCATGTGTACCTTCATTTCTGATCTTCCTGAAAGAGAGAGAAATTGACACATTAATTTCCATTTATAGCACAAACAAGAAAAACAATCCATATCTTCTAATAACTTTTTTCATTTATATAAATGCTTTCCCTTAGTACTTTCTGCTCCTTATTTATCCTTTCAATATTTAATTATGGAATATTATTGTTTGGTAAGAAATGACCAACAGGATGATTTCAGAAAGGCCTGGAGAGACTTACATGAACTGATGCTGAGTAAAACGAGCAGTGCCAGGAGATCATTATATACTTCAACAACAATACTATATGATGATCAATTCTGATGGACGTGGCCATCCTCAGCAATGAGATGAACCAAATCAGTTCCAATGGAGCAGTAATGAAGTGAACCAGCTACGCCAAGCAAAAGAACTCTGGGAGATGACCAAGAACCATTACATTGAATTCCCAATCCCTACATTTTTGCCTGCCGGCATTTTGGATTTCCTTCACATTCTAATTGTACAATATTTCAGAGTCTGATTCTTTTTGCACAGCAAAATAACAGTTTGGTCATGTATACTTATTGTGTATCTAATTTATACTTTAATATATTTAACATCTACTGGTCATCCTGCCATCTAGGGGAGGGGGAGGGGAAAAGGAGGGGAAAAATTGGAACAAAAGGTTTGGCAACTGTCAATGCTGTAAAATTACCCATGCATATAACTTGTAAATAAAAAACTATTAAAAATATTTAATCCACTACATATATATATTCCATTCTTTTATACTAAAAAACCTTTAACTTTAACATATCTTTAACATATATATCACCTTCTCCTTTTACCTAAAAGTAGACTCACATAACCATAAACACTACATAGTAAAGCCTCACAGTGAGGTATTAGTTTGCAATTGATAATTGATTTTTCCTTTCATATTATTATAAGAATATTCAATGTTAAAGAACATGACAATATAAATTACTATAACAGAACAATCTCCCAAATTATCAGTGTCTAATTTATATTCAGCCTTTACTTGGGTATGATATATCAATAACTACAACATGGTAGCAAAATGTCAAATCAATAGTTAGATGAATAAATGTGGAATATTTCAAACAAACATCAAGTATTCTCCAGTATGTCTCAAATCCAATAAAGTTAAAAGCTAAGTAGCTGATTTTAGATTCAAAGTAAAAAAACACAGATGACCATTATTATCAGTCATTTACTTTCGAATAATTCTTTGAGACTTTATAAGAAATGTAAAGAGACAGATTCGTAAACTACTGAAAATTGCCAATGATTTTCAGCTATTAGAAAAAGACAGTGTGGTAGAGTGCAAACAATTTGGGGGTCTAAGGACAAGGATTCATATTCTACTATCGTTACCTACTACCTATCTAGTTTATAACAAGTCAGTTAAAAATCTCTGAATTTGTTTCCTCATTTAAAAAATGAGGGAATGGAACTAGAGCCTCTACAATTTCTTCCAGCTCTAAATCTATGAACCTATTATGCTACAAATGACATTTTGTGTTGTTCAATCATTTAGTCAAGTCTTGAGACATTTTGAGGTTTTTTTGGGCAAAACCAAAAACAAACAAAAAAACCTGGATTGGTTTGTTCTTTCCTGTTCCAGTTCATTTTATAGATGAAGAACTGAGTCAAACAAGATTAAGTAACTTGACCACATCATACAATTAAGAAGTGTCTAGTGGCCAGATCTGACTTCAGGAAGACTCATCTGATTCCAAGCCCAGTGCTCTCTCTACTGTAACATCTAGTTACTTTATAAATGAAAAGGCCCCATACAAATGATAAATGTTATGATGAATAGATTTACTAATCATAAAATAGTTAGTACTTTAGAGTAGCCAAAGTACTAAAAAACAAACAAACAAACAAACAAAAAACTTGGAATTTCCTTAGGCAAATGGGATTTAGTCATATAACCATTCTAAAACAAGTGTTCAGTTCACATGTGGATATAAGATTTTTTTTTTTAATAATAACATTTACCTCTGCAAAACTTTTGTGTTCTAAATTTTTCTCTCTCCCCTCCCCCAAAAACTTCAATCATTCCCCAAATAATGGGCAAACACTCAGTTTCCAGTTCCTTGCCACTATGAAAAAGGTTGCTACAAACATTTTTGCATATTTGGGTCTTTTATGATCTCTTTGGAATACAGACCCAGTAGAAATAGGCATAGTTTCTTATTGAAACTGCATTCTTTGTGCAATTTGGAACTATGCCCAGAGAGCTATTAAACTGTGTATACACTCTGAACGAGGAGTGCACACAAGTTTTACCAACAATGCAAGTGGTTCCAAATTTTCCCACATCCCCTCCAACATTTACCATTTTTTTTCTGTCAACCAATCTTAAAGGTGTGAAGTGTGTCTGAATATGCAATTCTCTAATCAATAGTAATTAAGAACACTTGTTCATATGACTAGAAACAGTTTTAATTTCTTTAAAATTGTCTGTTCATAGTGGGTATAATATTTAACACTGATTAATAGAGATTAATAAGGCAATAAATTCATCAGCAATATCATTACATGATAACTTTTTAGAAGTCTAATAAGAAATAAAGATTCTGCAAACAGCAAAAGTCTTAGTGATAAAACATACCAAGTATAATCAAAAGGTGGAGATATAATTTTTACATGAAGATGATATAATTATCCATAAACATATTACTTTCAAATGACAGAATCAAAGGCTATTTCTACTGGAGCCTCTCCAAACACCAACTAGGAATATGGATTTTCTCATTAGATCAAGGAGCAGAGACTCGCAAGCTCGAGAAATAAGATATTCCATTTCCAGACAATTCTAATTATTAGGAAGTCTTTTGTGACACAAAGTTTGCAATTTCTACAGATTGCTCCTGACTCACTCCTGTGGGGCCAAAATAAGTCTACTTCCTCCTCCAGAAGGCAGTCCTTCAAATATCTGAACATAGTTAAATATGTCTAGTTCTTTCAACAAATCCCAATGCCATGAACTCAAGATCTTTCATCATCCTTCCTGATTGCTGTCTTTTTAATACTTCCAGCTTATTCATACCCTTCTTAAACAAAACTCTATAGATGCAATTTGATAAGGGCAGAGTACAATGGAATCATCAGCTCCCAATTCCTAGAAAATGTTTTCTAATGTAGCCATTAGCTTGACTGCCATATCACATTACAAAAATAGATTGACCTTGCAGTTCATTAAACCCCAAAAGCTCCTTCCTGTACACACCAACTGCTACCTATGGTTCCCATCCCATTCCATCCCATCCCCCCTCTTACCACATTGTCCCCTCTATCATCCCCATCTTCTCATTTATTTTCATTCTCTGTCTACTGGCCATTTTTCTACCGTCTACAAACGTGTTCATGTCTCTGTCACATTCAGAAAAACTTTCACTTGATCCTTTAATCCCTGATAATTATCATTCTATATTTGTAACAGTTTGTGGTTAAACTTTCTGTGGTCTAAACTGTCTAACAATACTTTTAACTCTTTATAATCTGACTTTTTGACTTCATTCAAATGAAACTGCTCTAAAATTATTGATAGTTTAATTGCCAGATCCAATAAACTTGTTTTAATCCTCATCTTCCTTTACCTCCCTGTAGCCTCTGACAATGTCAATCACCTTCTTTTCCCTTGATATTACCTTATTTTTAGATTCTTGGTCATTCCCCTTCTCAGTTACCTTTCTTGGATCTTCATACAGATCATACTTGTTAAGAATGAGTGTCCCATAAGGCCTCTTCCTCTATTTTACTTCACCTGGTAATCCCTTCAATTCCTGTGGATTAAATTATCTCTACCTTGATTCTCAAATCTATTTTTCCATTCCTAACCTCTTAGTTGACCCCCAGTCTTCATCTCAAATTGCTTCTTAAACATTTCAAATTGAATGTTCATTACATATGTTAAAATCAATATGTCCAAAACTAAACTCATTCATGATCTTTTCTCCCAAACCCTTACCATGTTCAAACTTATTGGTGGAGAGGGCAATACCAGCCTCCCAGTCTCCCAGGTTTACAACTTAGGTGTTATCCTTGATTTCTCACTACCCCTCATCCCCAAATCCACTGCCAAGGAAGTTCTCTCAATTTCACCTTTGCAATATGTCCCCTTTTCTCCTCTGCCACAGCCACCATCCTGTTTCTCATCTTCCTCATCCCTGAATTACCAAAATCGCTTATATCTTATATTCCCTCCTTCCCTTTCCCATCTTTAACCCACAAATCTGGATCTTTGCTGTATCCTGAACAAACCACTCATGACTTGGTTCTGAGCATTTTCTATAGCTATCCCAATGCCTAAAATACTTTGCCTTTTCATATCTACCTCCTACCCTCCCTAGCTTTCTTCAAGATTCAACTATAAACAAACAACAAAAAAAAAAACCTCATCTTCTACAAGAAAACTTTCCAAACCCCTCTTAATTCTAGCACCTTCTTTTTAAAACTACTTCATATTTTTCCTACATATAATTTGCTTGTATGTTTGCACACTATCTCTCCCACTACATCTGTGAGATCCCTGAAAGCTCTTGTCTATTTTTGTAGACCTAGGGCTTATCACAGTACTCTGAACAAAGTAGGTATTTATAATAAATGTTTATGAACTGACTATGGCTCCCTCATCTTATATATTGGAACTAATTCTTTAATATTCAAATAAAAGACATATTTACCTCTTCTGAACTTCATTAAGATTCAGCCCAATACTTTGTCCTGCAAAATTCTTTTGGATCCTGTCATCATCCAATGTCAGTAATCCCTCCCAGGTATTTTCCATCTACAAATTTGATAAGCATACAATATCCAACTTTTATACAAGTCACTGACAAAAATATTAAAATGCATAAGGGCCAATCCTTGGAGTACATCATTAGAGAACTTCTGCCACAATGATACTGAACCATTAATAGGTACTCTCTGAATCTTACCCTTTTCCTTTCTAGAACCTTATCTTTAATGACCCTTTCAAAAATTTCCCTAAGACCCTTTTCTACCTTTATCCTTTTCCAATTTTGGATAACAACCATTTTTCATGATCTTTCAATTATTATTGACAATAGTTCTACAATTATATCTGCCATTGTCTTCAAGACCAGAAGTGTAGTCAGCCTGGACTAGGAAACTTGAATTCATCTTGCTTACCTTGGAGAGCAACTCTCTGCTTAGCATTTTTGTTTTGTTTTCAAGTGTAAATAGTCATTCTCCCTTGAAGAGAAAACTGGGGGAGGTGGGAGAGGGGAGAAGAATTTAACTGGTCTATCTACTCTTGTTAATTTTCATCTTATCTATACCAAGACAAAACCCTATCCTTTTTTTAACCCTCCTTTTTTCCATGCCTTAAATAACTTAAAAAATCTTAGGGAAGAACCAAAATGTTAGAAAAGACAGGGACTTACCTGAGCTCTCCCAAATCCCTCTCCTATCAACTTTAAATAAAGCCTCAAAACTAATTCTAGTGACAGAACCTACAAAAATGATGAGACAGGACAATTTTCCAGTCCAAGACATCTTAGAAGGTCCACAGCAAAGATCTATCTTAGTCCAACACAAAGCCCTGTGATGCAAGACAGCAGCAATCCTTGGGGAATAATCAAATTGGTAGTTCCACAAACAGTAAGGGGAATGGACAACTCGTCAAAAGAAGATTACAGGGATCTCCTTGCTGCTGCCATCAGTGCAGGACTCTGTTGCATTGCCCCCAAAAAGATCTAGGACAGAGACCCAAGTCACAGTTCCAGGATGAGGAAGAGCACCAGCATGCTCAAGCACACAATCACAATCCCGGTCACCAAGTCTAGACTGGAAAATAGTGTTTTGGATGCTCATGGACCACAGCACACGTCAGCTGAAAGAAAAAACTTGCAGGTTCTTAGAATTAGCTCTGAAAACAGAAGCACAAAAAAAAGGTAAATTAAGGATAGTGTTATCTTTCTTCTAATTAGATCTGGTTTTGTTTTTGTTTTGTCTGAAATCATGCTTTTTTTTTTTTAATTTTTTAACTTCAGCTGAAGCATAATAGTTTCTGCTTCAGCTCTTAGCTTTACTCTTATGTGTGTGCTTCAAATATGTTTTTTGTAAACAACATATTGTGAGATTTTGGTTCTTAATCCAACTCTGCTATCTGTTTTCTGTTTGGGGGCAAGTTCATCCATTCATGTTCACAGTTAAGATTTACTGTATATATCTTATCCTATTTTTCCCATTTATCCTTCTCTCTCTTTTACCCTGTATCTCCTCCTAAGTACTTTGCTTTTGATTTCTACCTCCTGCAATCTGCTGTCCTTTATATCAGCTTTAGACTTTTCAACAAGATAAAGTTTCACAAGAGCAAAAAATAAAATCTAAAGAGATCTAAAATCAAGAGATAAAGAATGAACTTTCTTGCTAAAAAGGTACCATAGACAATGAAATGATAGATCAGTACTAAATATATATGCATTAAATGGCAGAGCATCCACATTCTTAAAGGAAACGTTAAGAAAAAAGATAATAAAATTATATTAATAATTATTAATACTAATTAATTAATATTAATAATTATTATAAAATTAATTAATGGGAGACTACAACTTTCCATCTTAGAGATAAATATATTAACCATAAAATAAATTAAAAGTCAAGGCAATGAATATAATATTAGAAAAGCTAGATATGCTAAACTTATGGGGAAATAAATGAGAATAGAAAGGAATATACCTTTTTTCATATGTACTTGCACCTGACAATGTAAAAAATGAATAAGAATAGAAAGGAATACACCTTTTTTCATATGTATTTGTACCTGACCATAAAAACCTTATAACCAAATTCAGAAAAATCAAATGGATCATTTTTAGACCATAATATAATTACATTACATTCAATATAAGACCATCGAAGCACAGATTAAAAATTAATTGGCAGGGGGCAGCTAATTGGTGTAGTGTATAGAGTACTAGCCCTGAAGTCAGGAGGACCCGAGTTCAAATCTGGCCTCGGACACTTAACACGTCCTGGATGTGTGACCTTGGGTAAATCACTTAACCCCACTGCTTGAGAGGAAGGGGGAATGAAAAATTAATTGGCAACTAACCTAATCCTAAAAAATAAGTGGATCAGAGAAACAATCAATTTCATTAAAGAGAATTGACAATGAAGCAGCATACCAAAATATGTGGGATTCAGCCAAAGCAGTATGTAGAAGGAAATTTAAGTCATACATTAAATACATACACCAATAGAAGAAAAATCAATCTGATAAATTGAGCATGCAACTAAAAAAAAAAAGGTCAAAGAACAAATTGAAAATCCCCAATTAACAACATTTAAATGGAAATCCTAAAACTCAAAGGAGAGATGAATAAAATTGAAACTAAAAAAAAAAAAATCAATGAATAATAAAACTGGGAGCCAGTTTTATGAGAAAAAAAACCAAAACATCAATCATTAGTTAATTTTTAAAAAAGAAACAAAATTACTAATATCCATATGAAAAAGGTAACTGCTTCACCAATGAAAGTGAAAGTAAAGCAATTATTAGGGGTAATTTTGTCCCAGATACATTGGGTAAAATTGAAAATCTGAGTGAAATGGATAAATATTTACAAAAATAAAAACTGCCCAGTAGTAATGTAAGAAATTGAATACTTAAATATTCCTATTAAATTTATTTTATGACATGCGTTTTTGATACTTAAAGCAGGAAGTACAAAAACAGAGAAAGAAAAGTATAGCCTAATTTCCTTAATAAATATCAATGGCAAATTTTTAAATAAAACACTAGCAAGGAGATTAAAGCAATGTGTCAGAAAGATCAAAGGGGATTTATACCCCAAATGCAGTACTGGTTCAGTATTAGAAAACTCTCAGTAAAAGTAAACATATCAATTACAAAAACAAAAATCATATAACTATACCAAGAGATGCATAAAAATCTCTTAACATACAACACTCATCTATTAAAACATCAAAAAGCAGAGAAATCAATACAACCTTTCTTAAAATGATAAACAGTATCTATTTCAAACCAAGACCAAGCATTATCTATAAAAGAAGATTAAACTCAAAAGCCTTGCTAGTAAGATCAGGAATGAAGCATAGTCATCACTATTACTCAATATTATACTAGAAATGCTACCTATAGCAAAAAAGACAAAAGAAATTGAAGGAATAAAAAAATAAAACAAAGGGGAAAAAAACCTATCATTCCTTAGAGAATCAACTAAAAAACTATTTGAAACAATGAACAACTTCAGCAAGGTATAAAATAAACCCACATAAATAAACCCAAGAAAACCCAATGAGATAAAAAGAAATTACATTAAAAATAGCTGCAGACAATATTAAACACTTCCCATCAAGAGCTTTCCCATCAAGAAAAAACCAAGGGTTACATGAAAAGTATGAAACACTATTCACAAAAAATAAAGGCAGATCAAAACAATTGAGAAATAGTCATTGTTCAAGGGTAAGCCAAGTCATTATAGTAAAAAATAGAAATTCTACGCAAATTTATTCAGTGCCACACTAATAAAATTAACCAATAATTATGTTAGAGAGTTAGATGTAGTATCAAAATTCATCTAGAAAGACAAAAGGTCAAGAATATCAAGGCTTATATCCAGATTATGCCAAATTGCTTTCCAAATGGTTTTCCCAGCAATTTTTGTCAAATGTTGAGTTCTTATTCAGAAAAATCTCGAAAACTTTGTATGGATTCATTCAAAGTGATATGAGCAGAACCAGGAAAAAAAATATTCACAGTAACTGCAATATTATAAGGATGATCAACTGTAAAACTGAGCAAGTCTGATTAACAAAATGATTCCAGAAAACTCCAAATATATGTGATGAGAAAAAAAGCATCATCTCCAGGAAAAAAAACCAATGAACTTGAATTGAAGCATATTTTTATTTTTATTGTCTTATTTTGGTTGTGTTTTTTTTCTGCATGGCTAATATGGATATGTTTTGCATGCCTTTACATGTATAATTTTTTTTTTTTATTTAATAGCCTTTTATTTACAGGATATATGCATGGGTAACTTTACAGCATTAACAATTGCCAAACCTCTTGTTCCATTTTTTCACCTCTTACCCCCCACCCCCTCCCCCAGATGGCAGGATGACCAGTAGATCTTTACATGTATAATCAATCAAAATCTAATTGTATGCTTTCTCTAAGGGAGAAAAGAGTGGAAGAGTTTAGAATTCAAAACTTAAATGATTTTTAGAATTTTACATGTAATTGGTAAATATTTAATGACATAAAAACAATTTTAAAAAATAAAATACTATCCTGCAATAAAACAAATGCTAAATAAACATAGGCTCTTATAGGAGGTGGCCTGACTTTTCCTGTCATTTCATCCCCTCAGTATATGTACTCTTTAGTTTTCTTGGCTGAATTAGTTTGTATTTTATATTACTTTGCAATTTTTGGTTTTGTCATGTGTACTATTAAGTCATGATAGGCATAGATGTCCCCTAGAACTATTATCATAAGACCCAGGATATGGCTTTGTAAAGACAAAGCTGTACCAGCTGTACCAATATGACTTTGTAAAGACAAAGCTGAACCAGACCAATTTAATTTCCTTTACAAATACAGTGACAAGCCAAGTAAAAATATCTACTATGAATTTTCTAATGCTTTTGTTTGCATGCAGTATGCTTGTCATTTTCTTTTATGTGTGATTTAAAACACTATACTATCAATTTAGTCACTCACCAGGATTCATCAAAGCAGTTTCCTATTTTCACCATTAGATGGCTGACGTGAGCACCTACACTTTTCTATGGCCAACAATTCAACAAAGATGAAAATAACACTGTCATTCAAGGGACTTATGAGCTGTCTAACAAGGTTAAATATATGCATAAACAACTTAGTATCTCACATACAAAAAAAAAAAAAAAAAGTGAAATGAAATGAGAGTTCCAAGATTGTAGAGGAAGTAAGAGGGGGCTTTAGGAATAACTGTTTATCCAGACCTAATGCCTTTTAAAGGGATACTTCATAGTTGTTGGATAGAAGCTGAAGGTGAAGAGGAGGGAAGTATCCATTATGGTTTAAGCAAACACAAGGAGATGAGAGAGAATGGCTTATAAGAATAGTATGATTGTACACGGCAACAACAAGATTATACTATGATCAATTCTGATGGAGGTGCCTCTTTCCAACAAGGAGATGATTCAGGCCAGTTCCAATGGTCTTGCAATGAAGAGAGCCATCTATATCCAGAGAGAGAACTGTAAGAACTCAGTGTGGTTCACAACATAGCATTTTCACTCTTTTTGTTGTTGTTTGCTTCCATTTTATTTTCTCTCATTTTTTCCCAGTTTGATTTGATTTTTTCTTGTGCAGCAAGATAATAGTATAAATCTGTATGCATATATTGGATTTAACATATATTACTACCATATTTGACATGTATTGGACTGCTTGCCATCTGGGGAAGAAGGGGGGAAATTGGAACATGGGGTTTTGCAAGGGTTAATGTCGAGGAATTATCCATGCATGTTTTGAAAAACAAAAAGTTTTAATTTTAAAAAAAAGTTTATGATTAAGTAGTACTATAATGGCTAAAATGTGGGTTGCCTAAAAGGTAAAAGCTTCAAAGATGAAGAATCTCTAGATTCAAAGATTCTATACTTAATTTACTTAAGCAATGGATAGTTATTAATTTTTGAGTAGAGAAGTGATTACTGTGGCATGGTGATTACTCAAATATATTCATGAAAGTCTTGGAGGAAAGGAAACCAGTTAACAGACCATAATTCAGGCAAATTTTTATTTGGCATTTGTTACTTTATATATCTTATTGCAACTTAATAACCTTTTAAGATAATTATCCCTATTTTCCTGGGGAGGAAATTAAAGGTAAGAGTTGCCCATAGTCATTCACTTTTAAGTAAAAAGATTTTGAACCCAGGTCATCTTCAATCCAAATTTAACACAGTATCCATTATTCCATGCTGTCTCACAAAAATTCATTAGAAGTCTCAACTAGAGATACAGAAGTGATTGGGGGAAATGGATTTTAAGTAAAGACAAAAATCAAAAAGCTTTGACAACTGATCATTTCCAACCACTACAAAATTCTGCTAAGTATCATACTCTGTTTTAACTTATCATTTAAAAGTCAGAATTAGACATAGAAAGGGATGCTAAAAATCAAATTCAAATTCATCATTAACAAATGAAAAAAGTGATAAGCAATAAAGGATTCAAATTCAAGTCCTTATTTCATGTAGTGCATTTTCCTAGTCTTAAATAGTACAGGTCAAATGAAGCTTTGCCCTAAAGCAACAAGGACACAGAGAAGGAACTTTTGCCCCAATAAAGACATTGCTATACCTCAGCTAGCAGTAGTCGGGTCTCTCTTCTTCATACAGAGCTGAGTCTGTTCTTCCTTCTGGGTTGGTGTTCTCAAAGTATGATCTGGAGAATCACTGGTCTAATTCAGGAGAGGTCAAAACTTTTCATATAATAGGTAAGACATTTTGAATTGTAAATGGCAGATCATCAATAGAAGTAACCAATGTAAAAAAAAAAAAACAAAACTTTGCAGGGAGGTGAAAAGGTCCTCAATTTTTAAGTTTTCTCAGAGCAAAAATTTGAGAACCACCATTTTAGATGAGACTGCTTGATTACTACCTACTCCTATCACTGAATAGAGATCCAATATTTAAGGTACTTGTTTACACTTCCTTAAATAAACATACCAAGAAGTCTGTGGGCAACAAGAATCAAAGGCTGAATGGTTTCTGGTTTTCAGATACTCCAAAAATTACCTTTCAGTTGTCAATTCCTTTTGACTCAGCCACAGCATCAATTTTTTTTTTTTTTACATTATTAGCACAATGGATAAAGAAAGACACCTTGTCATGTACCCATTCTCATTTAAAACTATAATATTCAATCATTTGAAAAAGTTGGCACTTTAGTACTATCAAAGAAAAAAAAAAGCAGACATATGATGACTTCAAGTTCAATTTTATCCATGCTTTTTAGTGCTTAATTGTGAAAAGCTAGTTGTCTTATGGTCTACTATTTCTCACCGAAATGTCTAAATTACTAATAACTTGGATCATGTATTGAATTGCAGGGGAGAAGAGGAAGAAAAAAAAATAGAATGTAATAAAAACAGGAATTACCTTGAGTCCTCAGGGAGAACTTTAGAGTTCTTCTTAGCATAGCTCAGAGTTCACTTTGGGCTACACCAATAACCCTGAGCAATGAAATCTTTCTAATAACAAATAATAACAAAGTCAACACAGAGTCAATAAGACTCGTGCCAATATTAACATTATACTTATCAATGTTGCAAGTTAGAACTCCTCCGATTAACTAATTAAAGTAAATGCTTCTGGGGATCATTCATAGGAAGATTTGTCTATTTGCTGGAAAATCTCTTGTACCAAACCAAAATCTATGAATTTAATTTTAAAAAATCTAACTTCCTGTGTCATGGTTGAAAAACAGGCTTTTGCTTCAGAGTCAGAACTGAATATTCTAAACAATTCAGAATGTATACAGTAACAAATGTAGTTGTAGAAAGCATACACACAAAAAAACCCTATTTATTAAAGTCCAAACAAGTTGTTTTTCTGAATTCTGAATTTCAAGCTTGTTCTTTTTGCATAAAACTGAATACAGAATTTATTCCTAATAAATCACAGTTCCCAATAATTAAAGTTTTACTGTATGAATATAAATAAATGATGCATTCAAGGAGAAGGGAAGTCACAAACAAATTGAGGGGGACAAAATTCTTAATTTAATTCTTAAATTAAGGAGAATGAGGATAAATTTTCCCCCCAACAAGATGAAGATTCAGCAAATAAGCAATACTATGGAATCCTGAACAAAGAAGATAAACTCACCAACAATAGAGATTAATAAAATATAAAGAGAATGCTTATTTAAAAAAAAAAATTGGGGGAATGAAAGCAGTAACAATCATATATAGATAATTAGCACTAAAACAAATATTTGAGGAGCAGCTAGGTGGTGCAGTGAATGGAGTATCATCCCTTAAGTCGGGAGAACCTAAGTTCAAATCTAGCCTCACACAATACTTCCTAGCTGTATGACCCTGGGCAAGTCACTTAACCTCACTTACTTCAGCAAAAATAAATAAATGAATATTTGGTCAAAGTTACATGCAACTTAAGAACAAGTATCCTGCCCCACACATTTTGTAATTTCTCATGCTTAGATTTCCTACAATGGTAGCCTGACATTTGTTAACATTATTTAACAAAAGCCAAATTTTTTTTTAAAAAAAGAATTCTCCATTAAAAAAAAAATCAGAAATAGAAGAGCAAATTAGGGTTTAATATTTAACTTTAGAAGCAAATACATAGGTGATGTAAACCAAATAAATTATTCAATTATACTTTTAGTGTTTCTAAAATAGATTGAATATTTGAAGAAACTTTTAACAAGAGGTTTCTTTCCCTTCAACTGAAGGAAAGTGTTAATTCCACAAATACATATACAGATTTAAGTGATTAATTTACTGAGAAGCACAATGGAAATAACAATTCCTAATGCAGTATTTTGGAGGATTACTATGTTAATGTCTAAAACCAATTTTGACACAGTCATATTAGAAAAGCCATTCATTCACAACTTCTTTGGGAGAATTATTTCATCAGTAAAATAAAAGTAATAGGCCATATAATTCTGAAATTTTCTATTCCTCTGCATAGATCTGTAGTATTTTTAAAAAAACACTTCACATATAAAAATTTAGGTATGTTAAAAGGCTTTTCTCTATTATATAGAGGAGGCATTCACTATTTGCTGCTTTGCTCTGATGCTTTGCTTTGATCTTTGAGGAAAAGAGCATCCTCCCGTTTCCTAATCCTGATCTGTTATTTCTACAAATCACTTGTCCCCTCTAACATAGTCATTCAGAAGTTAACACATTTAACATTTCTTCAAACTCGAAGGGGAATTTGAACAGCTGTTGTACTGTCAACCAGCTTACTCCCTCTGTTCACATACTCCTAGATCTAGTAATACTAGTTTCCTGGCTGATCCCTGAAAAAGATAGTTTATCTTTCCTGACATTTTCTCTATCCCACATGAGCCATCAATATAAATAAAAAAATTACTTTTCTAATATTTGTATCTCCTCTACTGCGGGTCTGCTACTGATTCTGCCTGCCTGGTCTCACACCACCATCCTTCAGTCACTAAAGTGATTTTCCCAAAGGTCATCTATGATCATATCACCTACCCTAGTCTTAAAACTTTGGTTGCTCCCTTTTACCTCCAGGATCAATTACAATTAATTAACAATCAATATAAATAAAATTTTATTAAGCCCCTATTATGTGTCATACTCCTTTACAAT
The DNA here is from genome assembly GCF_902635505.1 of Sarcophilus harrisii. Taxonomy (NCBI): domain Eukaryota; kingdom Metazoa; phylum Chordata; class Mammalia; order Dasyuromorphia; family Dasyuridae; genus Sarcophilus; species Sarcophilus harrisii. The sequence continues at coordinate 371,096,664 of NC_045428.1, forward strand.
CTAATGGAGGAAAATATGCAAATACAGAGGAAGCTATATACAGAATAGAGCATAATTAATGGAAAAAGCCCTAGAATTAAGAGGGACTGGGGACAACTTCCAATAAAAAAGGGACAACTTCCAATAAAAAGGGGATTTTAATTGAGTCAAAGGAAGAGTAGTCAGGAGGTTGAGTAGAAGAGGAAAAGCATTCCAAGCAAGATAAACAGAGAAAATGCTAACAGATATAGTTTAAGGATCAGCTAAACCACCAGTATAGCTAGATCTAGCCATATGTGACAAGGGGTAAAGTATAAAGACTGGAATGGTAGAAGAGGCTAGATTACAAAGGGCTATGAAAGTCAAAACAGCATTTTGTATTGGATCCTAGAGACAATACAGAACTAGAGTTTTAAGACTAGGGAGGGTGACATGGTCATTGCTGTGCTTTAGGAAAATCGTTTTAGTGGCTGGAGGATATAGTAAGTGAGATCAGGCAGGCAGATCCACAAGTAGACTATTTCAACAATCCAGGCATGAGTGACAAGGATCTGCACTAGAGCAGAGGCAAAACTTCATAGAATCTGTTTGAAAGGACATACATCCAGTCTAATCCACATATCCTTCTACAATAGACCCCAATATAGTTTGTGGACTATTACTATGGAAGAAGGCATGTGCAAAAATCTTAAATTTCCCTCAATATTTCTATACATTTTTTCTTGGTCAATCTCAGGAAGCAGATTTGAGTTCTCCCAGTTCACCCACAGCCTTCACAAATAAGTGATGAAACCGATCAACCACATCTTTAGTGAAAATGAAGAAGACGATAGGGAATCTCTTGTGTATTTCTGGAAGCAATTCCAAAAACGGTCAATAGCTGCATCATTGGATAAAGTGTATAACCTTTGAAGGAGACAAGTACAAAATTTATTTGGTTTGTATATATTTTTAGCCTATCTGGAGTTGTCTGATTCAGACACTTCAGATAACATGTATATATTTCAGACAAAGAATTCCTGATTATAGAAGCTACTTTTCTCAGTTTTATCTTTAAGTCTTATTTTTAAGTGAATTTTAAAAGCATCTTTATTTCAAATTTAACAGAAAACACTAATTTAATCTTGCTGTTAATTCCACTCACAAATTTAAGTTAAAAATTTAAACCAATATTAATCAGGAATGTTTGTTTCCATCTATGAGTCTCTGAATGCATCCTTAATCTTATACATTTAGAACTGTTTCAAGGTTACCCACTCATTAGTTTATAACAAATTAAACCTTAAAAATGAAACACCAGTAGAATTTTATAATTTCAAGTTTTATTTTCCAGTAAGGTTAAACAAAGAAAAAAAAAGTCAAGCCACTTACTAATAAAGCATGAATTATGCAATACAATTATTCAGAGAAATTAGGGTTTCAAAATAAATTACATAATTATATTGTTTTTGTAGACAAAAAACATTCAAAAAGCATGTTTACTCTTTGTTCCCTGCTTTTGTTCTTTAACATTTATGCATTTGTATGCCCTCTTACCCGTCCTCAAAATTGTCATTAAATAGACTGATATAAAATGGGTCAAACATGCTGTCCTTGACCTCATGAACAACACTCTGGACAAATGATAGAATTAAAACTTTCATCTTAGGAGGGTAGGAGATTCAATTTCAAATACAGCAAGCTAACACCAGGGGGCACCCTAACTGTTGATATGTAGTCAAGCTAGTGACTTCCACATACATAAACTTTTCTGAAAACTGGTTATTCCGAGTGTCCCCAATGTCTGTAGTAAAATTTTGGCAGTAAATATAGAATAGACTGGCTTTTGTGGCTATACACTGGGCATACACAAGGTTTCCCCACACACACCTTTTCTATTCTACTCTACCTTCTTATTGTTATTTTTCTTAAGACTTGGACAGTTGGGTTAACTGGGCTAATACCATTCATTGGGCACAAATCCCCAAAATTTCCCATTCATGAATCTTGCTTTCCAATTAGCAATCTTCTGGAGAGCAGGAGGGAGAGATAGGAAATTTGCCTACAATGTGCCCAAGCATGCTTGGTGGACTTTTTTTCTGTTAAAAATTAATTTCATTTTGGCTAAATTTGAAAGCAGAGATTCAAGAAAAAAAAATGAGAATGTTCCAAAAATGGTCTTCGAAAATATGAACTAAGTACCAAGTCCACCCAAAATACTTTCATGTCCAAATCAGGCACTTGGAATAACCAGAATAAAACGGTCATTAAGCACAAATCTGTGGCCATACAAATGACGGACTTGAAACTATAAAGGGAGGAATCAAAAGAGACAAAAGAAAAAAACCGGAAATATAATTGTACTTAAGGCCACTAATTCAGTATTGAATCCGGTTGGGGGGGGGGGGGGGGGGGGGGGGGGGGGGGGGAGAGAAGGGGAAGAACACCATCACATTAACAACACAATACTACATTGAAGTATCTTCTTACAAAGAAAACAATCACAGCCTGCAAAAGCATGACTGCCTCACTATTAGGAAAATACAGCCAAGTGGCTCCATTTTTATTCCTGCTCTTTATTTTGAGTTAAGGACATTTAGAAAGGAAATACATAACCCAAATAGATTTACTAACTTTTCAGTGCTTCCCAATGCCCAATGGGCAAAGCAAGTACCCAGTAAGTGTTGAAAGACACCAGATTCGAAATTGACAATATGCCAAGATATTGGCTATTTCTATTCTAGTAAGAAAACCTCGGCAAGTTCCAGAACTGGCAGACTATCTCATCATAAATTCCCAATAGAGTAACAAAATAAGCTATTATGAAACTTGTAAAAATAAGGACTTCTGGGTGTGAGCATCTAGATCCTTATTTTCCAATTTATGTTGCCACATCTAAACCAAAACCAAATTAGATTTGTCTCCAAGAGTACTTTTGTATTTGTCAATTTAATGTAGGATTTACACAAAATCCCAGGATAAATATAAGCCCCTTATGGTTCTCTCTTCTCCCATTTCAAAGTTCTTAGGGATAAATCTATCAACGATGTAGTTTTCGTATAGATTTACCCATGCATCCCCACTGCCCCCTCCAATTCAACATTAAAAATCCAAGGAATAAATTTAAAAATTAAGATCCTTAAGGCTCCCTTTCTCCGAATTAAAATCCCTAGATTTAAGGTTTTTTGAAGTTCAGTTTTGCTCCTAAATATCAACAAGAAAAACCCAAGTTATAATAGAACGCCGAGTCGGAAGGGGCTGTCTAGTCCAACTCAACTGTCCAAGGTCACGTTAACTATTCAGGTCACCATGCATTTGATTTTACTAGGGTTAATCAAAGGGGCTTTTGGATTATATTTCTCACTTAAAAGGGGTTTCTAGACATAGCTTAATAAAAACGTTTTACACTAACTGCTTCTGACACTCAGTTTGGGGGTCTGCAGCGTTTTGTTCCCGTCAGTGCTCTGAAGGACAAGCTCACAGGCCCCACGTGAAGCGGCCTCCACCCGAGACTGCAGTAGGAGGAAGCGCTTCAACGTCACATCACCCCGCCCTCAACTGCGGCCTCCCTGCGTCGCTCAGCCAGGCCCGGACTCCAACCCCTCGTGGTGTTCCCCTTGGAGAGGAGGAGCCGGCCAGGCCCTGACGCGGAAAGGGGAAGGGCAGAGGGAGGGTCCACACCGCACCCCCCACCCCCTTTTTACTTCTCTCCTCTACCTTCGGAACAAAGCGAGGGAGCCACGCCGCAGCCCAGGAGCTGCCAGAAGAGCCCCCGCCCCTCTCCCGCATTTCATCCCCAGAATCCACCCATTCCTCCCACGTGAATCCTTAGCTCAAAGGCATCTCCACCGCCGCGTTCAAACCGCCCCCCCAATCGATCTTCCATTAGAATAGAATAACAAAAAGAAAAGATTGGGGGCTCCTCCAGGGAATCAGGCGGCAAGGTCCGGCCCACGGCCGTTAACCTTCTACCCATTTTAAGCCAATAAATGACGGATTCGCCTTCCCTGGGCCTTCTCCGGACACTCCACGGAGTGGCTTTAAAGCAACGCCGGTGGCGGCGTGGAGCCCAGCCCGGCGGGACCGCGCTCTCGCCGCGGCCTCCCCCAGCGACGACCCCTGCTCCCTCCCCCGGCTCGGCCGTCGCCGCCCCTCCCCCGGCCGCCGAGGCTTCCCTTCAGCTCAGAGAGGGGGGAGCCGCCGGAGCGTCGGGGCCCCGCCGGCCGGCGAACGGCCACCCCGGCCGGCGCGAGCCCCTGGGCGCACGTGAAGGGCAAAACAGCTCCGCGCACCGCCCGCCGCTCTTCCTCTCTCTCCCACGCCGCCGCTGTCTCCAGCAGCTGGGGCGGACGGAGAGGGGGAAGTCGTAGCCTGGCTACCCAACACCCTCCCAGCCCCCGGGGACTCGGCCGAGGATCTTCGGTTCTACCGCCCGCATCCACCCCCCGCGGTCCCGGGACTCGCGGTCTCCGTAGTGGATGGGGCCGGTTCTGGGGGAGGGAATGTAAACAAATCGGGGTTTTATAGTTACCTCACACTCGAGTGCCGTGTGCATCTCCTCTCCGCTCGGTACCAAACCCCGGCTGCACCAAAGAGCGTATTCATCAAAACCAGCTGCGCTAGCTGCGTCGGGGCGACATGCCCGCCCCACGCTCGGCTACGCTGCCGGCGTACAAAGCCCCGCTCAATCACCCGCGCAGCCGCATCCCCTTCTCCAGTGAAAGCTACGCTACTGGCGTACACATCATTTCTCCGCCATTCACTCTGGGAAACGCCGATTACGCACAGTAGCCGGCCGCTCACGAAGTCTTCGTTAGTAGGCGGAGCCAAATGGAAAGCCTATTCTACGCTAAGTGCGCAGCCCACGCTCCACGCTAGTTTTGTTCCATGGAAGGCACTGTCCCCGAGAGGCTGGGGGTGGCTTGTAGGGCGACTTGTAACGCATGCGTAGAATGCCCTCAGCCACTTGACAATTGTTAAGAGGTTGGAACACTGGCAACGGCCTTCCCTGACGTCTTTCCCCTCCTGTTTTTAGAAAAACCAAAAGCAAAGTGGGAAGCCCTCAAGGAGCAGCTGCGGCTCCCGAAAATCACGGAGAAAGCAGCAATCTGTGGCTGCCAAAGTGGATGACAGTGGGTCTAATGACAAATTTTGCTGTTGTCTTTATTTAGCGTTTCATAACTACGCCCAGAATATCTGAGCATCCTCCAAATAAGGGGTGCTCCCAGGCAGCTGGGCAAAATGAAAAAGGGCGGGCTCCGGAGTCAGGGGACCTGCATTAAAATTCTGCACAGCACCTATGTGAACCTGGAGAAAGACTGATGTAATAACAATAGCACTGTAAAGTCAAACAACTCCGAAAGACTTAAGCCATCTGAGACAATGACCATGATTCTAGAACAAAGTGGCTTGCCCCTTTCCACCCTATCACAATGTCTCTCCCACTAATTTATACACTCCTTGAATGAAGGTAGTAACAAAGTCTTATATATTGTTATACTTACCTTATTATCAGCTCACCTCTTTGACAGTACACGTCTGATAGCTCAACTGTTTTCGGAATAAACCGAGATAAACGCTATCATTACTTTTTTCTTATCAACATTAAAAATGAGATATGAAGAATGACTTGTTTAAAGACACCCCTGAACTTTGGGGCATTCATATATGTTGATTTATTGGAAGTTAAATTTCCAGAATTTAGCAATCTTCTTGATATAGCTAACTGGATGAAAAAAAGCTTCGATTATGCACTTACTATGCACCACACATTGTGCTAAATACTAGGGAAACAAATAAAAAATTTTTTCTTTAATAAAATAAATTAATTATAAATAAAAATAAAAAAATTGTCTTTACTCCCAAGGAGTTTCTATTCCAATGAAAATTTGTCAACAGAGCAGTTAACAAATCTCAGTGGATTAAATATAAAAGTGTCCAGGAATTAGGAAGCCCCAGAAGTATGGATGATTGTGGGGAGCCGGCACTAATCTATACATTCCAAAAGACTGCCCTAACCTTGAATAGGAATCTCCTAATCACATCCTACAGGACCAACCACTGCCCTAACTTTGAATAGGCAGATATCTAGGCATCTCCTAATCACATCATAGAGTTCCCTATGACCAGAGACACCTGAGCAGCTCATCCTTGGGCGGGATACCAACCCTTTGTCTAGGACCCCCACCCTGTACAAAGTTTGGGCAACCCTGCTGCTATATATATCTGTACTATTGCACCCATTAAAATGAGGCTTGATCAGATGGATTTGTCTCTCCTCCATTCTGTGTGTCTTGCCTCTCTCTTGCCCTTATATCTTATATTTTCTTCCAGGATCCCCACACTCTGCCTCGTGGGCCGAGGCAGATGATAAAGCCTGGAAGCCCTTAGGGGAAAGTAGCATAGCAGAAGAGAACATCGGATGATTGTCCATCTCCCCCAAAGAAACAGAGTTGGTGAATGCTATCCTATATAAGATATGTGAGCAGTTAATATGGATCATGTAGAAAGATTACTTCAGAGCAGGAATATGGGAAAGGACAGGAAGGACGGCAAGACAAAAAGAAAGATCTAGACTGTGTGTCAGGAGACCTAGACATTAATTATATGAGCTAGACCAGAAGTTCTTTTATCATCATTTTTGCATCATGACCCTCCTTTCATGATCTGGTGAAGTCTAGATTCCTCAGGATAATGTTTTCAAATGAACAAAATAAGTGAGATTACAAAGGAAACCAATTATGCTGAAATATAGTTATTAAAAAAATTTTCAAAAACAAGGTTACTCATCTAATATTAAGAATCTCTGATCTAAGATTCAATTTGCCTCTTCATACCTTAGTTTCCTTATCTGTAAAAGACTTTAGAGGAGTGGTCCTCAAAGTGTAGTCCAAAGAATTGTTGGGGTCTCTGAAACACTTTCAGAGGGTCTACAAATTCAAAATTATTTTTTATTTCTAATATAGTAAATGGCTATAAATATAACCCATGTGAACTAAAACTCTTTGAGCAGATCCTCGATAGTTTTTTTAACAACATGAAGATACTGAGAACAAAGGTTTGAGAACCACTGCTTTAGACAAACATAAAGATCCCTTCTAGCTTTAATTTTCTAAGATTGTAATTCCATGTACATTTACTTTAAATCACCTATTTTGTTGTGTGGGAACTGCTTAAATTAAAATTATTTTCCACATATTTAAATTTTGTACACTGTAAGCCTACTTCCATTTGAAGTGATATATGAATTAAGAATCTTAAGAGAATTATAAAACTACTTAGCATATGTAGTGGGAGTTAGCACTAGAACCATGACTTCATTCTTGGGTCCTTTCCTGTGAAGGAGACAGGATATGACTAAGGGAAGTCACTGTTATAGAAACCTGTTATTTTCTTAAGGACAAAAGGAGTTTTTAAAATCTGTGTTGAAGTACAAAATAAATAATAATCATTCACAAAGAACTGAGAAGAGTTACACCAGCAATTTCATACTGCTCATCAGCAATATCACTTTTTTTAATCACATAATTTAATAGCAATTCTTTGAATTGTTAGGCAAATAGCAATGACAGGAGAGAGAAATAAATATTCCCTTAGAGAAAGAAAAAAAAAAAAAAACTTGTTATATTCACCTTCAATTGAAATTCCAAATTTAAATAGCCAAGAAAATGTGGTCCCAGAGCCAGAAAAGAGCTAGAAATTTAGGTAGGACAGCATAGAACCTATTGAGTTCAGCACCTATGAACAAAAAAGTCTATAATAATCATTTATGACATCTACATAGTGCTTACTATGTGTCAGTCATTGTGCTAAGTGCTTTATAGTTATTATCTTAGTCCTCACAACACGGTAAATGCTATTTTTATTCCTATTTTACCGAGCAAACAGGCAATCAGAGGTTAAGTAACTTGCTGAGGGTCCTGTGACTAAGAACTGTAGTAGGAAGAAGACCAACTGTGAACACAGATCTTGACTCCAAGCCCTAGTACTCTCTCCACTGCATCACCTAGTTGCCTGAAATAAGGCCAGAAGATCTCCTGAAGATTGCTAGAGCATCTCCACTATTTTCTTGTCTCTTGCCAAAGGCACAAAAATTGAGATTTGTCCAGTTTTGCCCGTTTATGAAGATTATAAAATGAGGGTAAGCCTAGTTATTAGTCATGAAGATGAGTAACTGGGGATTTTCACAGTTTGTAGAAATTCTTCAGGGCAACTCAGAGATTGTTGATTATCCTTTGTTCTTGAAGAGGATCATGACATCAAGGAGGTGATGCCAGGACATGAAAGTAATTGGATTTAAATGAAGGAGGGCTGAGCAAGGTCTCCTGCCTCACTTTCCCTCCAGAGCCATCTGGGACCAGTGACAAGACATAGATCAAGACTACTGAAATGGCCCTGGATACAGTGATTAAGAATAGATAAGAAATGAGCATTGTAAAAATATCCCCAGTTCTGGCATAAGTGACTATATGTGTACATAACAAAAACGTGAGTTTACATACTTCTAGAAATGAGTTTATAAAAGTAGTCAAAAATTGGTGGTTACACTTCTCAGGTGTTTATTATTTGTAATTTGGCTGTTTACAACTTTGCCTCTTTCTTATTAGCTCTCTACAATGTACTTTTGTTGTTATGTCCTTGCACTTCAAAAACAGAGAGACTAAACAATGTGGAAGAGGCAATGAGATGTAATGAAAGCATAAGCATCTGGGATCAGAGGACTTGGATTCAAATTCTAACCCTGAACTATGAAATAAATGAGTTGGAGCAGATAAATGTTGATCCCTAAAGAGTCTTCCAAATCCAATTCTATAATTCTATTAACATGTGAAGTAGACAGTTATCTATGAGAAATAATAAAAGGTGCATTTTGAAGATCCCTGCCACATAAGAGCAGTGAAATTTCACACTAAATTTAATTACCGACTTGAGATTAAATCCTGGTGGCATCCCTTACTATCTATGTAAGCCTTGGTAAATAATTCACTTAATCCATTAGGGCCTCAGTTTCATCAGTTGTAATGTGAAGAAGACTAGATGGTCTTTAAGGACCCTTCTGGTTCTAGAATTTTGACCTTATGGCCTGCCATGATAAGGCCTAAAATGCAAGGTTTTCCTTAAACTTTATAGGGCCTTGATAGATTCATATTCATTCTGGAACCTCCATTTGACGCACTAAATCAAATATAAACTATGCCTGGTATTCCTCCAAAATATGATTAGAATTTGCCCTTCCAGCCTTATCTCACCCTGCTCCTTTCATTCTCCTTAGATTTCTGCTCCTTTGAATTCACCATTCCAGCCAAATTCAGATCCCTTCACTCTTCATCAGTTCATACAAATCTCCCCAGCTTTCTGTAAAAGCATCTTTCATCATTTCTTTCTTTCTTTTTTTCTTTTTTCTTCCTTCCTTTCTTTTTCTTTTTTTTTTTTTTTTGCTGAGGCAGTTGAGGTGAAGTGATTTGCCTAGGGTTAAGTGTCCGAGACCAGATTTGAATGTAGATCCTCCTGAATTTAGGGCTGGTGTTCTATCTAGATGCCCCCTTTCATCTTCTTATGACACAATGTTTTTCCAATATATTCATACACCATATTTTGTACAGGTATATCCCAACACTGGACATCACCTTATTTCCAGTTTTTTTTTTTCTACAACAAAAAGAACTGTTCTAAATACTTTTGTACTATCTCTCTAGGACTCACTTTCCTCATATGTTGTGAAACAGTAGAACTTTCAGCCAGATCTCAAAAGTCTCTAAATTAGGCTAATCTTTTAAAAATTAATAGCTTATCAAAAAGTTTTGAAGGATTTAATTGCTATCTCTATTCCATACTCTTGAGGAAGACCTGAGGAAAGTATGAAGTGGCCATATTACGTAAATGAGGGATACAAAAAACAAAAAAACCCAGAATACAAAAAACGAGACAGAGAAGAGGTCAAGAAGAAAAGACTAAGGACAATAAAGAAATCTCATACAATCTCATAATTTCGCTATCTTCCTGTTCATAGTGTCCTCATATTTCATTTAATCCGATGCCTTCACTTTACAGATGAAGGGACTAAGGCCCTCCATAAATTGTTAATTTCCTAGGGTCACATTTGAATTAAGAGCCCACGATTTCAGAGCTAATGCTCTTTTGACCAAACCACTTTACCTCTAGGATATGGAAAGAGTGTATATAATTGTGAGTCCCAGGTAGATGCAGCTATAAATCATGGAGACCAGAATGGATGTTTGGAAATCAACTATTCAGAATTTATTTTGTGTCTTAATTGTGTCTAAAAAATAACTTTTCAAAACATAAATCTTTAAATGAAGACTATTATGTAAGTTACATCATCATGTAAATTTCCAAAAATCTCCCAAATCAAAGACTTTACAGATGATTACATTTAGACTTTCCGTCCTCCAAATACATAAATTGAGGAAGTATAATGTCCTATATTCAGTCTACTTCTAGTGCAAACCATTCAAGAAGCTGGCATAATGTTTTAAGAGATTCACATCCAGTCAGGATCCTTCAATAATTAGCAAGTACCATGCTTTACAAGTCTGTTGTAAGGGGCTCTCACTTTTAGCATGCAGAATTCATCACTTGGAATTTCACCAAAAATCACAGTATCAGACTGTTCTAGAAAAATGAGCTGCTTAAAAAGAGCCATTTTCTTCCAATCACATCCAGACAGAGAACTATGGAGAGTGAATTCGGATCAAAGCATAGTATTTTCACCTTTTTGTTTGCTTATTTTTCTTTCTCATTTTTTTTTCCTACTTTTGTTCTGATTTTTCTTGCACAATATGACAAATATAGAAATATGTTTAAAAGGATTGCACATATTTAACCTATATTAGATTGCTTGCTGTCTAAAGTGAGAGGAGGTGAGGGAAGGAGGGAGAAAAATTTAGAACACAAAAGTTTTACAAAAAATGGATGTTGAAAACTATTTTACACATATTTGGAAAAATAAAATACTATTTTTAAAAAGATCATATCTATATCTACACCTAGATTTACATATATATATATATATGTGTGTGTGTATATGTGAAATATCTATTTTGAAATATTAAGATGGTATATAGTCATGGTAGCTAGGTAATACAATAAGTAGAACATGCGGCTTGGAATCAGGAAGACTCTTCATTAGTTCAAGTCCAGCCTCAGATAACTTACTAGGTATGTGACCCTGGACAAGTCACTTAACACTATTTGCCTTGGTTTCTTCATCTGTAAAATGAGCTCAAAAAGGAAATGGCAACCAAGAAAATCTCAGATGGGGTCATGAAGAGTTGCATGCAACTGAACAACAATAATATGATCTATACTTGAGATTAATCTATAACTTTTGACTGAAGATAGAATGTCATAAAGCAAAAAAGAACCCTAGGATAAAAAAAAAAGTCACAGAGAACCCCTGGGAATTTCAAAATTAGCTGTAAATAAAATTTTAAAAAAATTGCTGCTATTGTAAAAATACTTGAATAATATATAAACAATTTTCTTTTATTCTATATGAGATTTTTGCTTTAGCTTTGGATTCACTAGGATATTGAACAGTTTCCAAACTTTCCCCTGTAGTTATATACATTGTAACACTAATTACCAGATCTGTTTATCAACTCAATTGTGACTTCTCTCCCTAACTTGACCTTTTCATTATCACTATTATAAACAAGAGTCAAAGTGCTGTAGAAATAGAGAAATATAGAGGCATTAGAGTTAGGACAAAAAATAGGCTTGAATCCCATTCTGACTCTAACATTAAGCAAATTACTTAATCTCTAAATATCGTGAATACCTCTCTAAAATTTATCTACTAAATTTTAAATGATTGTGATCTTGGTTCAGTAGACAGAATGCTAGAATCAGGAAGATATAAGTTCAAATCTGCCCTCAGGTTCTTATTAAACTCTGTGTCCCTGGTCAAGTCATTTAACCTGGTTGCCTCAGTTTCTCCATCTGTAAAATGAGCTGAAGAACAAATGATAAACCACTCCAGTTTATCTTTGGGGGAAAAAAATAATCCAAATGGAGTCACAAGGGATCAGACAAAAGAAAAAAAAAATCTGCGTTAAAAATGGAACTTCCGAGCACCAGCCCTGAAGTCAGGAGGATCTGAGTTCAAATTTGACCTCAGATATTTAACACTTCCTAGCAGTGTGACCCTGAGAAAGTCACTTAACCCCAAATATATCAGCAAAAAAAAAAAAGGAACTTCCTCCACTGTTTCCAAATAAATCCTCCACATTCTGTAATAATCTTAAATCATGCAAAAGTAACTAAGTGCAGATCATGATAATGTGGTCATATAATTTAAAAAGAAAAATATGCCAATAAAATAATTTTCTGTCACAAAAAAATTCTTGAAAAATGATAGGATCATAAAGAATTATAGAATCATTTGATTTGAGAATTGTAAAGGACCTTAGGACTCATGTAATTCAATCCTTTCATTTTGCAGAAACAATCCAAAAAATGAATACATACAAAAAATATTTATAATTTTTCATAACAGCAACAACGAAATTAAAAACAAAATGGTACATATCAATAAGGGGATGACAAACAGTAGCATATGTATTTAATGGAATATTATGTTATAACAAATGGTAAAAAGGAATGATTTTAGAGAAACTTGGGAAGACTTAGTATGAACTGATGTAGAATGAGTTGAGCAGAAGAGAAAAACAATATATACAATGACCAAAACATCATAAAGGGGAAAAAAAAAACTGAAAGTCTTAGGAACTTCGTTCAATGTATGATATTGTTCTAACAAAAGTTTTCTGATTAGATGTAGACTATTACTTTAAGAAATGATTCCTACGGTTGTTTCCTCTCAATTTATATTACATTTTGGGAGAGGTGTGATGTTATTTGCTATCACATGCCTTCTCCCTCATCTCCAGACAGCCTTTTATCACCAGTGAGTTCTTTTCTGATCCTCTATTTTGAGGAATAGGCCCAAAGTAGCCATCCTTCAATCTCCTCACTACTAACATTTCTTATCCCTTTTTCTTCCCCATTAGAATAGCTACTTATTTCTTGAGGGTAAGAATTGTTTTCCTTTTTTCTTGAATTTGAATCTCTAAAGTTTAGCTCAGTGTCTGGCACTTAGAGAGAAAAGATGAAACATGCAGCCCACCTCTGGGTGGTGAGCATATGGATCATTTTCAGACAGTCTGTACAACAAATTGATTTTGTTTGATTGTTGTTTTTTGTTGTTATTCTTACAAGGAAAAGTTTTTTTTTTTGTTTGTTTGTTTTGTTTTTTTAGAGGAGGAAGGCAGAATTAGAGAGTAGATGGGGTTAAGGATAATGATTACCTTAAAAGGGAAAGAAAAAAAAGAAAAGAACATTTAAGGAAATATTTTTAAATTAACAGACAAGATCAAAGGGAGGTTGAGAAGGGGAACACAAATAATCTGGGCAGTGTTGTTATGACCACACTAGATTTAATGTGTATTAAAATACATAAGCTATATGTGTTAGATTTTCAGTTTCATGTAAAAACCTGTTTTCTGACCTTCTTTGTATATAAATGGATGAACAAAGAATCTATAAAGCTCTTATAATGTGCAAAGCATAGGTTTGGAAATATGAATGTATGGAAATGATGTTGGTTATATTCAAGTTCATGGTAAAAAAAGAAATTTATGAGTCAATAAATCAAAAAATTTTTATTTAACATTGACTATATGCTGTAACTGTGGTAAGTGATAGGGACCCAAAGGAAGAAAAATTCCTATTCTCAAAGAGCTGACATCCTGGAGGGTAATACATGTGTTCAGCTAAGTAAAATCAGGAGATACACACACACACACACACACATAGTAATTGGAGTATGGGAATGCTAATAACCTAGGGAATCCTTCATTTCCTTGCTAACTGTCTTAGAATAGATTAGGACTAGAGTTAAATTCTGAAGGAATTTAGAAGTGGAGGCTCTTCCAACTTCAAGTTCATATAGCTTTGGAATGCCTTTGTTGACTATGAATGGATGGAGGATTTTATTATGAATAGACAAGACAGATTTGAAGATACAGTGAAATATTTTATCTTTGAGTATTTAAAAAATATGATTATTTGGAAGACAGAATATAGAGCCATTTATAAACTGCAACAACATAGAATTTTCATTTCCTGTTTCAAACATCCATAAGCAAATAACATCATACCTTCTTACCACTCCTAAAATGAAATATAAATTGAGAGGAAACAATTGTAGGAGTGATTTCTAAAACAGTAGTACTGTTTTGCTAAAACAATATCAAAATCAAAACAAAACTGAATAGGAAGATATGTGTGCAGTTAAAACAACTTCAGCCTGACCTATTTAAACAAGCTATTGACACAGAAAAATAAGAAAGAGATAAAATGACAAAGACACAATTTATTATTATTTACTAAGAGTAAATCAGTCTCAACAAGCAAACTTGATCTCCTTGACAAGCAAAGAGAATTAGTATGCAAGGGTAATAATAGTTTGGAATATAAAGTCCAATTAAGCAATTTTACAAAAGAGAATGAAAGATTATAAACTCTGTAGCCTGTGTTATAAAACAGCAAAAAGCTATGGAATGATAAACAAATTTAACACAAGTTTGGCAAGTGAACTGAATAAATTAAATCACTCCAGTGGTATTTAAAGATGAAACTAGAAGGAGGACAAAAAACAGATGGGAAAAAAAAGAGGGGGAAATCTGTCAAGATTTCTATAAGAAACTCTATGGAACTATCATATTTAGAATCTATTACCTTTGTCCTCAGTATGCCATTGAAGAAATAAAGATGGTACCAATGGAAAAAAGAAAAGAGCAGATATATTAGTCAAAGTATACATTGAGGAAGTCCATGGTAAAGGTAATTTGAGGACACAGCTATCTTTGTACCTAATTGATAGAAGGATACAAAAAGCATTGGAGGAAAATCAGACTTCTTTATTGAGAGAGACAGAAACAGAAAATATTAATAATAAGCAATATATATTGCTATTTTTCTCTTTATCAACAATTAATATTTATTAACCAACAAAATTTTAATGAAAATAATAGAGCATCTTTGAACTTTTGACTAAAAAGTATATCAAATACAAGATCCCAAGCACTTACGGTTTATTAATTATTAAAAAAGCAAACCATCATTTTAAAGGTTCTCTTCCAAAAGTATCTCCCATGCATGTGTAAAAATTATAAAAGATTCTTTGAAATATATAACACAAATAATGTTGACATTCCTCTTATTATTAATTAAAGTATAAAATAGGGAAACATATTCTTAGTGTTCATAAAGAATATATAGTAGGACAAATGGAAGCAGGATTCTTATTATTGATGAGGTTTTCCAGATATTCATTTGCATGTGACATTGCATTGTTTGATTTAAGTCCTGAACTCCGTAGAACCGATTAAATGAAATAAAGAATCATTTAAAAGATACTGGCTTAAGTATTGCCACAAGAAAAATGAAATTTATGAACATTATTGTCCAGATTATGATATACAGTTGTATAAATACTTGATGGAAGTATTTGAATAGTATACAAGACACTATGCTAGATCCAGAATTGAACAGGAAAAAAAAATTAACCCTTGAAAAAAACTATTGCTATTAGTCACCTCAAAGTTCTTCCTAAAGAACTAAACATATTGAAGTAACATTATATGGTTGCAAATCTTGGTACTATAATTTTCTAAGAGCTAAAGTTGTCTCCAAATCTATTATTTGTAAAATTCATCACAAAACTCTTCTTAATCCACAGATCTGGCATTACTGCTCTGCTCAAAAACTGCCAATGACTGCATTTTCTACTTAATAAAATCCAAACTCTGACCTACCACTAAATATTTTCTGCCTAGAAAGTATTCTGATAGAAAATAGATTCAGACCCATATTTCATCCTGTACACACTTTGTACCAAAAGAAGTGCCAAATGGTTACATTTTATGTTTATCAGAAATAAAGAATGATATAAACAAATTCACAGCACATGGAGGAAAGTAACTGCCAGGTCGATCTATGAAAAGAAGAATTCATGACAAAAAAAAATGTAGATTTACAGGAGGTAAAATGGACAATTTTGGTTAAATACAATTAGAGAGTTTTTGCATAAGCTGAGCCAATGTAACTAAAATTAGAAGAGGAACATGGAACAGGAAAATTTTTGCAGCAAATTTTTCTGGTAAAAGCATCATTTCTAAGATATATAGGAAACTAAATGAAATTTATAAGAAAAAGAGCCATTCGCAGCCCTCTTTGTAGTGGCCAGAAACTGGAAACTGAGTAGATGCCAATTAATTGGAGAATGGCTGAATAAATTGTGGTATATGAATATTATGGAATATTATTGTTCGGTAAGAAATGACCAACAGGATGATTTTAGAAAGGCCTGGAGAGACTTGCACGAACTGATGCTGAGTGAAATGAGCAGGACCAGGAGATCATTATATACTTCAACAACAATACTATATGATGACCAGTTCTGATGGACCTGGCCATCCTCAGCAACGAGATCAACCAAATCATTTCCAATGGAGCAGTAATGAACTGAACCAGCTACGCCCAGCAAAAGAACTCTGGGAGATGACTAAGAACCATTACAGTGAATTCCCAATCCCTATATTTTTGCCTGCCTGCATTTTTGATTTCCTTCACAGGCTAATTGTACAATATTTCAGAGTCTGATTCTTTTTGTACAGCAAAATAACGGTTTGGTCATGTATACTTATTGTGTATCTAATTTATACTTTAATATATTTAACATCTACTGGTCATCCTGCCATCTAGGGGAGGGGGTGGGGGGAAGGAGGAGAAAAATTGGAAAAAAAGGTTTGGCAATTGTCAATGCTGTAAAATTACCCATACATATAACTTGTAAATAAAGAGCTATTAAAAAAAAAAAAAAAAAAAGAATAAGAGCCATTCCCCAATTGATAGCTTATTTCCAGAGTAAGAAATCTAAATCATGAATAACCATATTTTTAAAAAAATGTTCTTACTATTAAAGGAAATAATTGAGATACTTCCTCATATCCATCAGATTGCAAAATTGAAAGAAAAGGAAAATGACAAATTTTGGAAGAACATTTTGGGAAAATTACATTAATGTATTATTGATGTAGCTATGAACTAGTTTAGCCATTCCAGGAAGCAATTTAGAACTATGCCCAAAAAGCTTTTAAAACTCTGCCTATCCTTTGACACAATAATACCACTACTAAGTTGATACTCCAAAGAAATGAAAGGAAAAAAAAAATATATATATATATATATATATATATATATATACACAAACACATTTATAGGTATTCTTTTCTTAATTGCAAAAAATTAGAACTTTAGGGGATGTCAATTTAGAGATGACTGAACAAATTATAGTATATGAATGTGATGAAATACTATTGTGCTGTAAGAAATGATGAAGATGGTTTCAGAGAAAGCTGGAAAGACATATGAACTGGCAAAATGAAATGAGGAGAACTAGTTCATACAATAATAACAATATTGTAAAGACAAATAACTTTGAAAAATTCAGAAACTCTACTAGACATAATGACCAACCATAATTTCACAGAACTCTTTATGCAATTTGATATTCATTTCCATATAAAGAGCTGGTGAAGTCTGAGCGTAGATTGAAAAAAAAATAACCTATCTAAAGCAGAAATTTGTTTTGCTTGACTATATATATATTTGTAAAATATTTTGTTTCATTTTTCTTATATTCTTAATGAGTAAAGAAAGTAGAGGTAGGAGGGAAAGAATTTAGAATTGAAAATAAACCAGATTTTTAAAAACATCTTCCATAATCTTGCTACAATCCATAATACCTTTCTGATTTTACTTTGGTACATTCTCCTTCACATCCTTAGTATTTCTTGTCTAGATTTCCCACTTCTATATATTTGCATAGGCTGTCCTTTATACCTGGAGTAATTCTTTACATCTGTTAAAAGTTTTCTCTTCCTTCAAGGTTCAGTCCAGTTATCACTATGAAACTCTGTCCACAATCCTTCCAATTGAAAGTGATCTCTTTTTCTCAAAAATTTTTCAGCACTTTGTCTAGACTTACCCCTTTACTGCATCACATGCTACCTTGTATCTATTCTGTCTTTAGCACTTACCATAGCGCCTTCTACCTAAAGATGATTAATTATTAGTTGAGGATGAAAAGGAGGAGGAGGAGGAAGAAGAAGAATTGAAGATTGAACCATAATTATTTGCTCATGTCTTAACCTCATCCAATTGTTAATTCATTAAGGACTAAGGTATTGCATCTTCCTTATGCTAAACATCTATTAAATTGAAGTCTAAATATAAATATGGATATATACACATGCACATGTAGCTTATCAATAAATTATTCACATCATAAGTTTGTAGGTAAGAACAATTGCTGGGAACTTGGAAGGACAAACTACTATATTGGCATGGGGATGAGAGTAATAGTTCCTCATACTGATTTTATATTGGCATGAGGATGAGAGTAATAGTTCCTCATAGTGATTTTATTTATGATAATTTTCATTTCCTCAGAATCTATTGTTTTCCTCTCCCAACCCAGAAGAGGAAGTAAAAAGAGAAGGAGGAAGAGAAAGAGGAAAAAGAGAAAGAAGAAAAAAAGTAACAGAAGGGGGAGAATTAAAAAAAAAAAAAGGCAAATATAAATAGTTAGAAAGTTAACTAATGTTTATGACTTCACAGATTTGAAACCTTCTTTCCAAATGATGTTTGTAAAAATTAGAAAGGAACTACTATCCTAATATTTACACGTGTATTCTGTCTGTCTATGCTGATCACGTACAAGAAGAGTGGAAAGAACAATGGATTTGGATTCATAGGATGCGAATTCAAATCTTTCATTTATCAATTTATTCATTTGGCCTTGGACATATTTCAGGTTTCTGAGCTTCAGTTTTCCCCCAGCAAAAGCCATTTATGTTAATACAGTATTTTAAAAATTAAATTTGCTTTAGTGACTTCTGATATGAAGAAGAAAGAGGAAGTAGGGGAGCAACAACTTCTAAAAGAATAGGAAGAAAACATTAAAGAGATAATGATATTCCACATATGTAGTGTCCTCTCTAAAATGTAATCTCCCTGCTTCTTTTTCTTTGGGGGTCTCTGGAGGCAGCCTTCATTTCAGTTCAGTAATCACAAGTGCAGCCAGGGATTTACCTTTATTGTCTCTTTCAAGTTTTGTCTCCTTTCCTGTGCCGGGTTAGCTTTTTTATAGTCCAGATCCTTTATTATCTCCTTCCTGGGGCTGGGCAGCTTTCTAGAGAGCCTTTCAGTCTGGCCTTGGTTCGGAGAGCTTGAGCTCCCGCCTGTCTTGTCTGGCTTCTGAATCTCCCTGACTGAATCCTGGCTGAGGCTCCAAAAGCTTCTGGTGCGCTAGTCCTTTCTGGCCCTAATAGCTTCTTGCTTATATGCCCCACACTGAGTATACACCAATCATTATATCACTAGAAACCATTATTTGTTGTAGGATTAAATCAGTGCTAAACTAGATTTAACCACTGTCTCCTCAATTCCACTTAGTACGTTCTTTCAAGTTCTGGCCCATAAAGGATTAAATCAATCATACTGAACTATGCTAAATTAGACAACTATTGTCTCTATCAATTCCACTGACTTAGTACCTTGTAAGAATCCCTTGTTTCAAGTTCAGAGTTCTGGCCCATAACACACATATATCATTCTTGTATGCCTGAGCCTTTTGTTGGAGTCCAGGCACCCTATCCTCAACTGGTATGTATATATATAGCTAGTCACTTACTTCTTTTATCCTTTCTTCATTCCCCTCTTCTTTCTTCCCATATCTATGCATGGCATCTACCTGTATGTAGTACCTTCAGTACCACAACCCTGGGAGCCACTTGTGGGGAACCAGCACTAATCTACAGGTGATAAGGCCATAAGGCCATACAGGTGATAAGGCCACATTCCAAAGACTGCCTTAACCTTGAATAGGCAGATATCTAGGCATCTCCTAATCACATCCTGGAGCTTCCTGACCAAAGACAGCTGATCAGCTCATCCTTAGGTGGGAAATCAATCCTTTGTCTAGGACACCCACCCTGTACTAAGTTTGTGCAACCCTGCTTCTTTTCCTATTGCTATATATACCTGTACTATTGCACTCATTAAAACGAGGCTTGATCAGATTGTTTTGTCTTGCCTCCATTCTTCACCGTCCCCTGTCTCTTGCTCTTATTTCTTTTCTTTCAGGGTCCACACACTCTGCCTCGCGGGCTGAGGCACCCACCACTTTACCTGAAGTATGCACCTTTTTCTTTGGCTATAATTCCATTTGGATCCTATTTAATATTAATAGACTCCTTCACCTTCACTTGGATTAAGAATAATGTATTCTAGCACCTGAATATATCAATAATTCTCTTTTATGTTTTGCTGTCAGCGTGAGATCTATTCCCTTGATCTCCCAGTTTTTGCATCTGTCCTATTTCACTTCCCTACTGCACATTATTGATGGTCATCCCCTTAATATTCTCTCTATTATTCCATCTAGCTAAGTCCAAACCCTAGATGCATTCTATCACATAGCTTCTCCACTTCTACTGCCAACTCTGTTGAAAATTGAGAAACTTTATTACAATATTATCTAGTCTTCATTAGGCTTTCACTATAAAATGGCAATATAACACAATGTAAATATAATATTGATTTTTTTTTTACCACTTATTGATTTCCTATCACTCTGCCTAGGACAGCTGTACCCTCCTCTATCCCACAAAAATGCTCTTTTCTGTATTCTAAAATATACGGCAAAAGAAAAAGTGCTTTTTTGTTTAAGGAGTCATAAGTACTTAATCTGTAATTGCAAACAAAATAAAACAAAAGCTATCAAAAACTTATAATAATCTGAAATTATAAGGTAGCATGGTGGTACAATGGATAAAATCCCAAGCCTGGAGTCAAGAAGACTCATATCCCCGAGTCAAATCTGTCCTCAGACATTTTACTAGCTATGTGGCTCTGAGCAAGTCACATGTGGCCTCAGTTTCCTTATCTGCAAAATGAGCTGGAGAAGAAAATGGTAAATCACTCCAAATATATTTGCCAAGAAATCCCAAAATGGGATTAGGAAAAACTGGACACAAGTGAACATTACTGAACAACAAATAAAAATTATAATCGTGAAACATATAGAGAAGTTCAAAAACTTATAAAAGATGAGACAAAATCAACAGAATCACACCTGTAAATGAATGACCATATTATCTTTAGAATGAAAATGAAATTGTTTTAAGGTATAGCTTCCTGAGACTGAAGAATTTAGATTATACAATAACAAAAGATATTTAAAAAAATTTTTTTTTATTTGTCTTATCCCTTAAAAGTATGAGTTCACTTTTACTGCCTCCATACTTCTCCATGTCCTCACCATTATCTCTTCTCTAGGATCAAATGATGAGGTAGCTAACTGTCCTTGCTAAAAGTAATCTATACACCCTTGATACAACCTTCCCTTCCTATTTACTCCATGATTTTATTCAGCTAATCAGTCTACCTTTCTTTTTTATTTAATCTAGTTCTTTATAATGACTCCTTTGGAGTTCTATCCATTCTCAGGTCTCTTCATCCATAAAAGAAAAAAAAGAAGAAAAGACTTCCTTGTCTCTTCTTCTTTTCTTTCTCTTTTCCAAACAAACCAATAAAAAACTATTACCTTTTCTTTCTATTCATTTTTAGGACAAAAATCTTTGAATAAAAAGTTGTTTATAATTGCTGTTAACCACTTCCTTTCCACCTGCTTATCTCTTAGCCTATATCTTATTTTATATCCCCACCACATTACTAAAATTGTTTTCTACAACTCACTAATGACAACGAATTAATTGCCAGATCCAAACAATTTTTTTTTCTTTTGTCTTCTTCATTCTCCTTTAATTTTCTCTGTAGCATTTGACTTGGTTAATCTCCTCTTCAGTGATACTTCTTGGTCTATAGACTGCCATAAGATTGAATTCTTAAGATTCTTTTTATAGCCCTAAGCTGTTCCACTTTCTCTTTCCCTGACTCCATATTCTTCTCCCACTCCCTGAGATTCTTATCTTTGGGAATCTGGACACTATCTCCTTTGTCAGTTTCATCCATGATATAGCTTTAGTTATTTATATAATAGCCAAATCTTGATCTAGTCTAAACTTTCCCTCAAAATCCAGGCCCATAATTTCAATTGCCTACTAGATAGCCCCATCTAGGTTTGTGTCTACCTTTAAACTCAATGTTACTCAAAATCTCCTAACTTTTCTTAACTTTTCTACTCTTCTTTTGGAATTGCCAATCTTTCAAGTTTAAAAACTTTTAGTAAGGTTCCTTTTCCAATCATCACTTCCTGAAGTCCATTAACTAAAATTTCTTTGGACAAGCAGAGTCAAGATAGTGGAGAGAAGCTAGGAAAGTGTCTGAGCTCTCCCTAGTTTTCCTTGAAAACAATGTTAATTTTCCCACCCAAGATAACTTAGAAAAAATTCAGAAAAAGTCTGTCTCACATAGGTAAAAGGAGAGCATAGCCCAGCACAAGCAAGAGCCACAGCGCAAATCAACAACTGAGACCCAAAGGTCCTGGCTCAGCATGCTAGTAGCAAAGCAGGCCAACTGTGAGGTCGCCAGCCCTAGTGCAGCAGGCAAAGTGCCAGCCTTGGAACCTTGCATACAGCAGGTACAATTAGACTGGCCACCATAGTACAGTGGACAAGACAATAACTCCAGAGACTTTGGTTCAGAAAGCCAGTGAATAGGCTCCTAGACCCCAGCACTGGAAGCTTGTGACATTACCCTCATACCCCAGAAGCAGAGCTCAACTTTAAAAGTCACAAAATAGGCTAGAAAATGAGTAAATAAAAAAATAATCCTGACCATAGAAAGCTACTATGGCAACAGGGAAGATCAAAATACAAACTCAGAAGTGGACAACATTGCCAAATTGCTTCCATGTGAAGCTTCAAAGTAGAAATATGAGAGGAGGAGGCTGATATCCCACACTAGTTATAGTTTTGCTGTCTATTTCTACAACTTACAGAGAGCCTTCCCCTCTCAGAACTAGATAAATCTAATCACAAAATAAACAAGAAAGAAGTTAAGGAGGTGAATAGAATTTTAGAAAAATTAGATATGATAGTTCTCTAGAGAAAACTGAATGTGGATGGAAAGGGATATTCCTTTTTTCCAAAAATACATGGAACCTACCCAAAAACTGACCATGTATTAAGGCATAAAAACTTCACAATCAAATGTGATTGAAATCAGAATTTCAATCTGCAGATTGAAAGCAGAAATATTAAATGCATCCTTTCCAGAAGATGATTCAATAAAAATTCCATGTAATAAAGGGTCATGGAAAGATAGATTAAAATTAACTGGGAACTGACCTAATCCTAAAGCATGAGTATGTCAAATAACAAATCATAGAAACAATCAGTAATTTCAAAGAGAATGACAGTAATGAGACAATATATTAAAATTTATGGGATACAGAAAAAGCAATTAGGGGAAATTGTATGTCTCTGAAAGCTTACATTACTAAAATATAGAAGTAGATCAAAATAAATCAATGAATTGGGCATGCAACTAAAAAAAAGCTAGAAAAATAACAAATTAAAAATCCCCAAATAAATACCAAATTAGAAATTCTGAAAATCAAGGGAGGGCAACACACAACTAGGGCAAGTTGTGTTATTGGCAAGTTGTTGGCAAGTTGCCAATAACATGACTGGTAGTAAAACCTAGGTCAGTAAATCTAATACTTCTGCTACACAGTACTTGTTTCTTTTCTAGTTTTTAGTCACTTTAAGCACTTTGAAACTACTCTAGATCTAGCCCCCCTTTCCCTTACTAATTCCTCTTGTCTCCATCCTTGTGTCTTTTTCTGATAATTTCCATGATACAAACTAGAAATTCACCAGTGACTGAGATAGACGGGTGAAGCTTTCTCAATAAGTCTGAGACTAGGCCAGGGGTCCTCAAGCTTTTTAAAAGGGGGCCAATTCACTGTCCCTCAGACTCTTGGAGAGCCAGACAAAAACTTTGTTTTGTGGGCCTTTAAATAAAGAAACTTCATAACCCTGGGTGAGGGGGATAAACATCCTTAGCTGCTGCATCTGCCCCACGGGCCATAGTTTGAGGACCCCTGGTAGGCCTAAGTCAAGTATTCCCTCTTCCCAAAGCAGGAAGATCAGATCTTGGGTCCAGGTTGCAAAAAGTCACATGATCCCGAGGCCTAGAGGTCTCTAAAGGCTAAGACCCCAGGAAGTGACAGGAAGTGATGGGAAGTGATGTGACCCACAAGAAGCAGACAATATTGGTGACCATGGGTTAATGATGGTTACTTCCTTTTAGTCTATCCAATAAAAAGGCTTGGGTTTTTTGCTATTTAATAACTTTCTTGTTCCCTGCTTGTCAGGTCTATGAGCATATGTTGGGAGCTGAGATATCTTTCAGGTGTGCTGGGCCTCTCCCTGCAGGGACTCAATAAATGCTTTCTCTTTGTACCTGAAGATGTTGGGATTAGTTAATTTGGGGAAGGGTGTCTAGCACCCATCCCACAAACCAGGAATTCCCCAGTGTCTCCCTCCTTGAGATATCTAGGATGGGGAAGTGAACAAACATAACTGAGTAAGCCCTTGCCTCCTTCTGGTAAAACCCCTGCTAAACTGTTAGCTAAGCTAAGCTGTCTTGGCAATTAAGTGATGGATGAGTTAGGTATACTCCAGGAAGAAACTGGAAATGTGAAGAGACCTTGGTGGAACCGTAGATATGTCAAACCTAGACAAAGGACTATTCTTGATTTTCTCTCTCCTTCTCTTATGGCCTGAAAACCACTGCACAGGAGCCCAGATAAACTTTCCAGTGACTTAAACCTGGTTACCTCTTGTGTCCTAAGTGGTCTAAAGTCCACTATCTTCCCTTGTGTGGAGTGCCAATATCATTTTCTCCTTCTGGAGCTCCCTTACCCTCACTTAAATGATTTCAGTCAAGAGACAAAGGTTCTCAGACTAAGAGGAGAAGTCTTCAAAACATGTAAATTGGTATACAACAGTTGGTGAAATTTGACCTTAAGATCAACAGAGTTTCTCTGGAAAGTGGATAATGGGTGGGGTAACAAAGGTGGAAGTCATTATAAAACAAAAGCTTAACCTTTAGGCAAGTTTCTCCTGGGTGATAAGTGAAGTTTACAAGGAGAAGGAACCATAAAAGAGGAATATTAAATCTAGCTTGATTAAATCTTAGCAAAACAGAGTTAAAATAAATTTTCAATTTTTAAAAAAGCATTTATTTTTGCCTATTGTGACGTCAAGAGAAGAAATCAGACCGCGATATTTCAGAGGAATGGTTAATGTTATGCATTGGGTTCCCAGTGACAGAAAAATTATTAATATAATGACAGGAAATTGTTGTTACTAAATGTAATATTATTTACTAAGTCCCTTAAATGATCCTAGTAATGTCAGAATTTCAGTAATGTTCTTGCATTACTACTATTAAGATATTTTTCTTGATTTGGTTGAGCTGAAGCATACACTATATTCCACTCTGGGAAGTTTTCTTGCAAACAAAGCCAGCCTGAGCCAGACCAGCCCCAAAGTAGGCCATGAGGTCCTTATCTCTTTCCATTGGGATTCATAGCACAAAAGCAAAACATCAGAAATTTTCTAGGATTACTGAGGGCAGTTGGCATTACATGAACATTGCTGGAGGAACATCCCCTTGATGACAGGCTTGCTACTCTGTTATGTAGATTAAAAATGTTTTATTCTTCCACTCACATGAGTTTGATTTATTTTAGGACTTGACACCAGAAATTAAATCAGGGATCCTGCATGTAATTATCCCTATTAAAATGCTTTTAAGAAAGTTGGAAGACAAGGTCATAAAAACAGGTAAAAAGTCTGTCTCATACAAGAATATGATCTCAACTTGGGATGTCGTTCTCCTTCAAGGCTATATGCTCATTTGAGGTTGAGTGTTAAAGTGACATATTGAAACTAGCATCTTAACTAAGAATTAGTGCTAAGGCAAAAACTATGAGGAAAATTCCGAAAGAAGTTTTTGGTTTTCCTTTTTATTTTCCTAGTTAATCATCATTAACTGCAGAAAAATACTTGGTGAAGCCTTTGAATTTTCTTCCAAGTTCCACTGAGATATAAAATAGAAGATGAGAGCATAGGAAAAATAATGTCAAATATTCATTAACAAATAAATTGTTGAGCCATGCCCAGTTCAAAAATTCCATTTCATTACTTTTGTTTGTTACTGGCATATATTGTGTAGAAATCTTCTTTTGCCCTCTAAACCCAAGAAATACAAAGTTTCTATTATTACTAATTCTATTCAGCAAAATATGTTCATGACTGATGCAATTCATTTCTGTCTCCTGCATATATAGTTATTTGCACACTGTTTAAACCATTAGAATGAGATCTCCCTAAGAACAGCTACCATATTTTTTCCTTTTTTCATATGCTTGGCATTCAACAGTGTCTGACCTTTTAGTAAACATCTAATAAATACTTATTGATTGACTATCAAACCTCAGTGTAAGTTCAAGACTAGAAAGTAGAAGGTTAAAGGTAAGGTTCAGCAACATTAATGAGTACTTGAGACATAAGCCAGGGGCATTGCTTGATATCTGGCCTTTTTATATGCATTCAGCAAAACCTGACTTTAAAATTATCTATAAAAATGGTGTACCACGGTATATTTTGTATGTTTTAATGTGCAATATTCATTCATTTGATCAGTCATTTTAAAAACCACCCATTAATTTGACCATTATGTACAAAACATTAAAGTAGTTTGAAGAGTGATAAAGAGATAATGAAGACAAGATTTTCTTATCCTCTTGTACCAGTATATCAGCTAACAAAGACAAATACCTCAAGAACAGAGCCTGCATTGTATTTCTCTTCTTTACAATACAAAGTAGGATTTCAACATATATTAAAAATAACTAAACTGTTTGAATACACATAAAAAAAAAACCAACCTTAAAATTTTAAGCTATCTAGTGACTATTGGGGTTTGTAATTTTTGTTACATTTTCTTCTTCTTTTTTTTTTTTTTTGCTGAGGCAATTGGAGTTAAGTGACTTGCCCAAGGTCACACAGCTAGGAAGTATTAAGCATCTGAGGACAGATTTGAATTCAGCTCCTCCTGACTTCAGGGCTGGTGCTCTATCCACTATACCAACTAGCTGCCCCATTTTTGTTACATTTTAAATATGGTTTGCAAACACTAAAATGAAGCTCTAGTTTCACTGAGCAGCCTCTTTTGAAGCTATTTCAAATGCCTAGATATATATCAGTCAACAGCATCAGCATGTGTTGGACTACTATATTTTAAGTAAAGCTTTGAACATGGGTAGAACAGACTATGAATTCCTTGAAAGTATAGAAATGTGTTTTGAAAAAATGAACTGGAATGATTCTACTGATCTTCACTCATGGGGTATACCCACCTTTTACAAATAAGGTATGTTTTAGTTATTTTACTTTTACCTATCAATTACTATATTTTTTATTCTACCAAAAACTCATAATTGCAAGCAATTGATTACACATTACATTACATATTATATACATAAAATTACATATATAAAAGATAGTCCTGAACAATGTGAAATAACTTTGGTGCCAATTTTGAGAAATTAAGAATTAAAATAGTTTAAAAAGTGCTTTCTATGTGTAGAATATTGTACTACAGTTACAAAATGAATAAGACTGGGTTCCTAACCTCAAGTAGGTTAATACAATCTATTAGAACAAAGTTTTCTTTTTTTTTAATGTTTTTTTTTTTTTTAACTTAAGTTTAGCAAAGAATTGCTAAATGGCACTAGATAGAATCAACATTTAAGTTAGTACAGAAATGGGATTGTATTGAATCTGAAAAAAGGTATGCCTCTCATTACAGAAACAAAATATCTTTGAATATTACAGTGGGATATCCATTTATATGTTCAAATCATAATTAAGAACATACAATTTCTATAGAAAAACAGATTAATTAAAGTAGTTGAATACCTGTACCCTATCACCTCACTTTTCATTTCTTTTATCTTTTGTAAGTTTAAAGCCACTCTTAGATAAAGAGGGAAATAAAATGAGAGAAAAAGAACAAAAACCCCACTTTCTTTAGGTCTCCTAATGTATATATTTTTAAAAAGGTTATTGGGAAGTACTTCATGCAGTAGGAGAATAATTGCCCATTTATAGTTGAACATGTATATATCATGTCTGAAGTTCAAGTCTTTGCAGGAATTTAAGGAAGTTGAGTACCTAACATTCAAATGGTTTCCCCTGTAATGCTATGCTTCTGGCACTCTGAAAAGTCTCAGTACATCAATCATTTTGGCATACTCTCATTGTAATTAAACGTTACCACAAGTATCATCAGTAAAATTTCTTCCCCTAAAAAGGATGGTATATGCTGAAAAGAAAGCCAATAATAATTGAAAGACAATTATACTCTTTTTGTAGCCTTATCACATGTAAATTTCCTTATCTTTGTATCTCCAGCACAGTTCCTGGCACATAATAAATGTTTGTTGACATAATTTGAGAATTTATTTAAATAAGCTATACATATGTAACAGGGCCAGCCTTGTACTCAGGAAGTCAGGTTCAAGTTCCCCCTCAAACAAAAATTAGCTATTAGATTACCATAGGCAAGTCCTTAATTCTTCAGGACCACAGAAAAAGCTCTAATATTATGTAGTTCCAAACAAGATGACACTCTGTGTTCCTGATGTGGAAATTCCCTCTAGAAACAAAATCATAGATCCACATTCTGTTGCCTTCAAAAAAATTTTAATGGAATAGAATGAATGTAAATTTAGTTATATCTTCCATGATATCTTCAATATTAACTGCTTATAAAGCTAAATTGGAAATGATAGGTTATGTCACCTCACATAAACTTTTATAGACTTTCATATATAAAATGAGACTCAGTATTTACCTCACTTTGTAAACTTTCAATAATTAGATAAATGTGAAGTTAATTTTACTTCCTCTGCATAATCTTTAGCTATATATGTTCCTTCTTTCTATCCTTTATAGTCAGACAACATATAATCAACTACAATTGCACAAAGCACCTTTGGGCTATACCAATAAATTGGACTTTGCAGAGAAGTTGCAGACAAATCTACACAAAAATTACTGAGAAGTCATTTATTTACTGAGTTTCCCACATCTGACTCCTACACATAAAAACAGCTGGTTACCTACCCAACCCTAGCTCATTTCTTTTTTTTTTTCCTGACGCATTTGGGGTTAAGTGACTTATCTAGGATCGATCACACAGCTAGGAAGTGTTAAGTGTCTGAGGCCATATTTGAACTCAGATCCTCCTGACTTCAGAGCTGGTGGTCTATCCACTGAACTACCTAGCTGCACCAACCGTGGCTCATTTCATAGAGAACTGTTGATTTAGGACAGCATAGTTATTATCTGTGACTTAGCCAAAATTGATCCAATTCCCTTGAAAGATGTATCTTTCTTCTTTTCTCTCAATGAAATTATGTATTTACTGAGATTTTTCCTCATTATTTTACTCACATATGAATTACTTTCATTGTAACTTTACCTTTTCATATGTAAATATGTATATACTTTTCACATCACAGAAAGAGCTGAGAATTCAGAATTAGGAGGTCTGCGTTTAAACCTCCAGTTTTGTTATTAGCTCTGATTTGGGCAAGTTATTTAATTACTCTAAGCCTATTTCCTCATCTGTAAAATGGAGAAGTTGGATGGGAAGATTTTGACCAATACGATTTCTCAGTTACCGTCTTACTCTAACATTTCATGATTCTGGGTAAAATTATTAAATCTGCCAGTTCTTTACTAGTTACTTGTGGGGAGCCAGCACTAATCTACAGGTGATAAGGCCACAAGGCCATACAGGTGATAAGGCCACATTCCAAAAGACTGCCCTAACCTTGAATAGGAATCTCCTAATCACATCCTAACCTAGACCAAGGACTGCCTTAACCTTGAATAGGCAGATATCTAGGCATCTCCTAATCACATCCTGGAACTTCCTAGGTGACCAAAGACACCTGATCAGTTCATCCTTGGGCGGGAAACCAATCCTTTGTCTAGGACCCCCACCCTGTACTGAGTTTGCACAACCCTGCTTCCTTTCCTATATTGCACTAATTAAATGAGGCTTGATCAGATGGTTTTGTCTTGCCTCCCTCCAGTCCCCTCTCTCTTGCTTTTGTCTCTCTTCTTCCAAGGTCCACACACTCTGCCTCATGGGCCGAGGCAGTTACTAAAGAAAACCTCTAGTTTGTATATTCTTAAATACTAGAGGCAGCTAAGTATTATACTGGATAGAGAACTGGGTCAGATTTCAGTTGATATCTAGTCAAATACTATTTGTACTAGCCTGGATTAAGTCACTCAAACTCAGTATCAGTTTCTTTAACTGTAAAATGGGAATAATAGAACCTCCCTCAAAGGGTTGTTGTGTGGCTTAAATGAGAAAACAAAGTGCTTAGCAAAATGCCTGACACATAGATACCATAGCAATACTTATCTCCCTTCCTCCTCTTCCTAGTTTCCTTTTGCTACCACAAAGAAGTTGCATTATTTTTGTATATACAGGACTTTTTTCCTCTATCTTTGATTCCTTTGCGATAGATATAGATCTAACAGTGGTATAGTCGGTTCAATGGGTACTTTAGATCACTGTTTAGTGATTTGGGGAGAGAAATTTTAAATTGCTTTACAGGATGGTTAGATCCATTAGTAACAATTCTATCACTAATGTGCCTCAATGTGCCCATGTCCCTCCAATATGTATGTCTTTTTGCTTTTATGTCATTTTTGCCAAGCTGATGTCTATGAGGTATGAACTTAGAGTTGTTTTAACTTTCTTTTCTTTAATTATTAGTAATTTAGAGAATTTTTTTTTAATATGGAAAGATTTATATGAACTGATACAAAGTAAACTGAGCAGAATCAGAAGAACTATTTTTATCATTATTATAAAAATGAACACTTTCAAAAGACTTAAGAACCCTGATCAATGAAATGATTAGTCATGATTCTGGAGAACTGATAAAGAATACTAGTCACCTTATCACAGAGAGGAAAAGGACTAAATAATATGTAGAATAAGAAATTCATTTTTGGAGGTCAACAATATGCTTTGCTTGGCAGCATTTGATTAACACAGGGGTTCTGTATTTCTTTAATTTTTTTCTCAGAGGAGTTGGTGAAAAGTATTTCTTCCCTAGCTCCACCCATTAAAATATAATAATAATTAGAGAGAGATTGCATTAATATTATCACTTCAGTATCTTTTTTCTGAAAACCCTAAATGGGGTCACAAAGAATTAGACATGACTAAACAACAACCAAAAAGGAAAAACTTCCTATAGAAAATAAAATTTTAGTTAGGGCTTAAAGGAAGACAAGAAAGCCAGTAGAAGGATATGGAAAAGGAGAACATACCAGGCATGGGATATAGCTAGAAAAAATGTCAGGAAACCAGAGGTGGAGAAATTGGGTGTCTTGTTTATGGAACAGCAAGGAGGCTAATGACACTGGATGAAAGATTACATATTTGGGAGTAAAATACTAGAAGACTGCAAAGGTAGAAAATAGCTAGTTGTAGGCCTGAGAACTTTTCTCCAGATATAGAAGAAAAAAAAAAGGTTAAAGTTCAAGAATCATCTTCTTGATTTTTCCATAAAAATGTAACTATTCAATAAAATAACAGGGTGTAAATTAGCTGATCCTTTTTTTAAAATAAGAAATCAATAAGCAGAAACATATAGTTAAGTTTGAATTTATTACATAGTTTTTTTCAATCTAAATTTTACTTGCAGCCAATCACTATTTAACAATCTCAGTTGTATATTTATTCCAAATTCTGACTTAGGGTCATACAACATACTAGTCTCTATTTGAAAACAAAAACAACTTGCAAGTTGCTTTTAGAGTGAGCTGTTCTAAAATGGGTTTTGAACTTAATTCCTATACTTTTCTTGTAAGCTTCCTAGCTAGATGAGAAAAAAAATCCTAGTTGCAGATGGGAAAAGACCCACATGAACAAAAATGTTTGTAGCAACTCTTTTTGTACTGGTAAGGAATTAGAAATCAAGTGGATGCTCATTGATTGGGGAATGGCTGACTAAGTTATGGCATATAAATATAACAGAATATTATTATTCTATAAGAA
The DNA here is from genome assembly GCF_902635505.1 of Sarcophilus harrisii. Lineage (NCBI taxonomy): Eukaryota > Metazoa > Chordata > Mammalia > Dasyuromorphia > Dasyuridae > Sarcophilus > Sarcophilus harrisii. The sequence goes on from NC_045428.1 coordinate 371,128,842, forward strand.
ATAATGAACAGACTGATTTCAGAAAAGCCTGAAAAGACATCAACTAATGCTGAGGGAAGTGAGCAAAAACAGGAGAACGTTATATATATAGTAACAAGATTATATGATGATCAAGTATGATAGACCAGTTTTTTAGAAATAAAAGTGAGCTTTTTTTCAATCCTCATCCTTGACCTTTGAGTTGATTTTGATTCTATCAGTCACCTTCTTATCTTAGATAGTCTCATATCACTAAGTTTTCATTACTGTGTTCTCTCTTAAATCAGATCTCCTTCTACAAGTCTGACTGACATTTTTCAGCTTCTTTATAGGATCTTACCCAGGAATCTTAAGTGTCCCCCAAGTCTCTGTCCTTGGTCAGCTTTTCCTCTAATACCTAACTTGGTCATCTTATCAGCTCAAATGAAACTGATCTTCATTTTTATGCAATTATCATTATCAATTTCATCTTTATGCAAATTATTAACAGATTTACTTCTCCAGCCCTAATCTCTCTGCCAGGTTGATTCTTTGGCATCAACATAATAAATTTAACTGATCAATTGACTTTTTGCTTATTTTCCTTCAGATTATGTTGACAATTTATAGAAAGACTAAGAAGAAATTTTCCCTTTTTGAAATGATTTTAAGGCAATTTATAAAATTGCTTTAGTCACATCATTTGTTTTTATATCGTTTTTTGAATGTTAACCCTTTTCCCAACTAAAGAATAAAAAAGACAAAAAAGCAGTTTGACAAAAACCAATCAACACCTAAATCTTATAGTAAATGCTCTGTCCCAATCCATAGCTTCCTATCTCTGTTACAAAAAAAAAAAAAAAAAAGGTAAGTAGGCCCACTTTCTCATTTCTCCTTCAAAAAGTAATTATTTTAAAAGCATGAGAAATATAGGATTGATTTCAAAAGTCTAAAATCTATCACTGTGCTTCAATTTTTACCTAAGCTAAGGGGGGGAAATGGAAATCAAACAAAAGAGTGGCCAATATTCCAGTTGTTGAAAATTTATGCCCATAGAATTGGAGACCTAATAAACTACAATTCATCATTCTCCCCAGGAGACAATACAAATAATATTTTGCCTTGTGACTTCATTTATGCTTAATGGGTAAACTGAAAGCTGTGCCCATGTGGAAAATGAATCATTTTTAGCAGCAATATACATGTATTGTACTGATCTTAATAGCATATAATCTACCAAGTCTAACCATGTGCAATGAGCAAAATAAAAAAGACATGAAACACCCTAGTTCACTATTTTTAATTCATTGTTCTTAGAGACTTATCAGTTTTACATATTTTGGTTGCTCAGTCCATTTGCTGATAATGAAATATATAAAAATATACTTAAGGAAAAATGGTAATGTTACAGTTTTGCCCATTATATGCCTTTGCTTTTCCAAAATTGTAGGTTTTGCTTTTCTCTCTAGTCTTCACTCTGAGAAATCAAAATATTCTGTCACATATTGTGTGTGTGTGTGTGTGTGTAAGAGATACTGTACTGACAGGCACACAGAGGCAGATAGAAAGGGAGAGACAGACAGATAGGGACATACAGAGATGAAAAGAGGAGAGAAGAGATGACAGAGAGAGAAAAGAAGAGAAAATCTCATAGTTTTGGATAAGTAAACCTATGACCTTCCCTCACTTAAATCCAATTCATTTGCAAGTCATGACGTGTTCCTGATGTCATGGTCCTTTTTGAGGAGAAAGGACAAACAATAACTTGTGAGTAGTAGTAGCTGTCCCATTGAGAATCCAATTGCCCACTTCCAATTGGGCAGTGCAGCTCCCTTTGTTCATTCCTTTCTTCTTCTCCCTCCTTCCACATAGGGAGTTATACATTTATCTTTGGATATTCTGCCCAAAGGACTAGAAATTTTGATTGCTGAAATCTAGCAAGATATCTTGAGATTTACAGGATAGATTTCTTTTAAATGGATCATGCCTTATACCCAAATCACTCTGCTGTCATTGATTGGCCAACAATAAATGCCAGTCTAAGACTCATTTGGTCATTATTTGGAGTCTTATGGAGTGAGTGTAAATAGCAATCGTTTCTGTTTTGGCCAAAAACCTTAATTTCCTTCCTCTCCCAGATTGATTTTATTTATTTATTTTTTTGACTAGGTAAAGGAGGCCATTCTTTACCTGATTTTTACCTAGTCCTAGTCACTGAATGGACAATGCAGCTGTTTCTTTCTTTCTTTCTTTCTTCCTTCCTTCCTTCCTTCCTTCCTTCCTTCCTTCCTTCCTTCCCTCCTTCCTTCTTTCCTTCCTTCCTTCTTTTCTTCCTTCCTTCCTTCTTTTCTTCCTTCCTTCCTTCCTTCCCTTCCTTCCTTCCTTCCTTCCTTCCTTCCTTCCTTCCTTCCTTCCTTCCTTCCTTCCTTCCTCCATCTCTTCCCTCCCTCCCTCCCTCCTTCCCTTATTTCCTTCATTCTTTTAAAAACATTCATGCTACCTTTCCATATAAAAGTTAAAACTGTCTGTCTGAGAGCATGACCAACATGTAACTTTACATTCTTATAGGACAATTTTTTAACAGAAAGGAGGAAAGTACATTTTAGTTCCAGTTATCTGGAGTCAATATTGGCCATTGAATTTGACCTGAATTCTCTTGCTTTTCAATGTCATCTTTTGTTATTCATGCTTTTTATGCATATTGTACATTTGGTTCTGCTTTCTTTGACGTGCATAAGATTTTCCCAGTATTTCTAGTCAATCTGAATATATATTATAACATTATCCTATTACACCTTCACTCAATAGTTTACTTAGCTATCCCCCAATTTGTTTTTATCTTTTTTGCTGCATATGGGAAATTTCTGTCATCTATTGCTTTCAAGTATAGACTCAGTAATGAGGTGGCAATGTCAAAAAGAAAAAAAAACTTAAAGGAATTTCTCATATCGTTACAAAATATTTTCAATAATGCTTAGTCAAATTCACTGCTCAACTAGTACTATTATCGATGTTCCAGACTTTCCCCCAGCCTTTTCCAACCCTTCCAACTTTGACTTTTTTCATCTTTGCTAACTTGTATATGTATGAATACATGGCATTGATTTAATTTGCATTGCCTTTAATACTTTGTCTTGAATTTATCTCTCAAAAGCAAAATCAAAACAACAAAACAAAAGCCTCATCTTCTGTATCGGTGGGAAAAAACAAACAAACCACTAGTTCTGGAGTCAGAGAATATGGGTTCAAATCCAATCTCTGATGTTCTTTACCTGTGTAACCTTGGATGAGACATTTGTCCTCCTAGGGCTTCAGTTTCCCCATCTATAAAATAAGGGAACTGTTCTAAATGGACTCCAAAATCCCTTCTGACTCTAGATAAATAATTCTATGATTTCATCTGCCTGCTTTGTTCATAGATGGAGATATTAGCATTTTGAAATTTCTTTTAAATAATCTTACTACCCACTCACTCCTCCATCTTTTAGTAATCTGGCTTCTACTTCTATTCCTATATTACTGAAACCTCTTTCTACAAAATGACAGTTCCAGACAGTTTTATGTAATCTCCTAAACATAATTTGAACCACGACTCTTCTCTCTTTCCCAGTTTGAACTGTTAACCTTAGAAAACAGTACTCGAAGAAAGGGTGCTGAAATTGCTACTGGCAGGGTAAACTAAACCAGTTCCATAAAGAGAAGCACCATTCTTTGGGAGGGTTCCTTTCAAAGCAGACTATGATTCTGATGGGAGATAAGTTCTCTGAAAGGAGGAACCCTCTCTCCCTCCCTTTCTTCCTTTCTCCCTCCCTCTCTCCTTCCCTCCCTCCTTTCCTTCCTCTTTCCCTCCTTCCCTCCCTCCCTCCCTCCCTTCGTTCCTTCCTCCTTCTCTCTCTCTCTCTCTCTCTCTCTCTCTCTCTCTCTCTCTCTCTCTCTCTCTTTCTCTCTCTTTCTCTCTCTGCCTTTGTATCCTAGCATTATGCACTATTCTTGGTAAATTATTGACTGATTCTTGGGGTCACCATGAGGCTTTGGCCTAGAAAAATATGAGCATCCTTACAAAAAATATCCAAACAACTTATCACTAAGCCTGAAAGTTATAATAACCTATCTCATCCCTTGGGAATTTAAGCTGGAAGTCCTGAGTGATAGATTGGAGAGATTTCACAATAAAATTTTAAAAGGTGCTAAAATGGAATTGTTAATAGCTTTGGAAGGGACAGAAGTGGGATTCAAAAATATCTAGACAATTTACAGCCAACAAACAAGTATTTTACACGTATAGAGGCTGGAGAAAGAAAGAATGCAGTTGCTATTACTGCACCTAAGAAATTGTGAAGAAAAGTTGTAGTTGTATTGTAAGTATTAACACTTTAAAAATAAAAGGGGTGAGGTAGAAGACTTTAGAATGAAAAACAATGGTATTAGAAGTAGCATGTGTGTGTGTATATACATATATATATATATATATATATATATATATATATATATATGCAAACATGTGTTTATTTTTTATATATGCCCTGAAGAGGTCAGAGAAGGGTAGAAAGGACTTATGATCAAAAATATTTATAGTATCTGTTTTTTATTGTAGCAAAGAAGTGTAAACAAAGTAAGTGCCCATCAACTGAGGAAAAGCAGAATTATGGTACATGAATATAATAGAATATTAATATACCATAAGAAATAATTAAAGGAACTGATTACCAAAAATTAGGAGGAATATCAATAAGAGAATTTGTTTTGGTTAATTATCCTTCCTACAAAGAAGTACTTTTATTTGAGGGTAGCTGGAAGGTAGTAATGGCAATTGAAAAAGAAAAAGAGAAAATAAAGAGAGTCAATAACATCTTTAAAAAAATGAACAGGAGCAATCAGAAGGAAGTTCAGAAGAGGAAACAGAAGCAAAGCAATGTCAGAACTATTTTTAAAATGTAATATATGCTTTTTTTAAAAAAGCTACAATCTTGTTTCATGATTTCATATACAATTTCATTTTGTTTGTTCTATACAGAAATGTTCATGTCTGTTGATATATATTACAGTAATAATAATTTCTTTTAAAAAGTATGCAATTCAGGGGCACCTAGTTGGATAGAGCACCAGCCCTGAAATCAGGAGGACCTAAGTTCAAATTTTACTTCAGACACTGAACACTTCCTACCTGTGTGACCCTGGGCAAATCACTTAACCCCAATTGCCTTAGGGGAAAAAAGTATGCAATTCTGAGATAATACTCTATTATATTTGGTTAAACCCCTCTCATTCTCTTCTTCCCTACAGGTTTTATATATAACATGTTCAAATTATTGTTTGAAAAATTGGGAAGTGGATCAAATTAGGCAAAGATAAGAATGAGTTAGAAAGTATAGTTGAAGAGCAAAAGCTGGAAAAGCCAAATGATGATTTCATTAACAACATGTAAAGGAATTTTTAGGAAGAAGGAAAAAAAAGATGGATCTTTTCCACAAGGAGAAAGAAGAGCAATCTGAGGCAGATAAGGTAATAATGGTGGTTATTTCCTGACAATAAAGATGGTTAAATGTAAGGTCAAAATTAAATTTAAAAGATATCAATTTCTTCCCTGTATTTAAAACTGAGATTTAATTGAATATAGCCATCTTTCTGTATAAATTATATGCAGTCAGTATATAAAAGCAAATCTACTAATGCATAGCTGATTTAGAAATGAAACATAAGAACATCTGACCTTTGCTACCAGTATCCCAGGCTGATGCTACTCCAGAAACTACCTGAACCACCCTCCTCAACCTTATGAAACTTACCTGGAGCTAAACATAATGCCTCTCCCATTTCTACAATCCCCCATCTCACTAGATTTCCATCCCCAGCATTAGATCGTTGGCTCAGAGAAAATTGCCCTCCTCCATGGCTAGACTTCCTCTAGTAGAGTTCCTGAATTAGTATTGCCATATGGACCACAAAAATCCATAAAAACAGTGTTACATCAAGAGTAGTTGCTAGTACCATTAGCAACTTAGTTCCTCAAAGCTATGGGCTTAAAATGGCTTGTTGTTGACTGATTTGTATCTCTTCTATGGCCTTCATAACATTGTTTCTAGGAGAAAATGCTTTTAGAATGCTAAACTACAAGTCTGGGAATCACCTTTGTGTTTATGCATCACAGATAAGGAAACTGAGTGGTATTCCCTGAGCTACATAATTGGCAAAAGTCTACAACCAGGCCATTTGATGGTACTGCTCAAATTACCCATAATTCATCCATGAACATGGCTGAAATGTTTACCTTTAATGCATTATCAACTGATTCAATTATTAATCAATATAGTTTATTGGACACTAAATATATGTAAAACAATGTTAGGTGCTAGTCTGTTCACAAGTATTTTTCGAGCACAAGTTGCTAGATCACTTAGGTAATGTCTTGCAACTTAGTAGGGGAAAACATCATAGTCTGTGAATAAAATGATCAAAGAATATTTTTAAAAAACAAAGTAGACAGACATTGTGGCATGGTGGTGAAAGCCTAGACCTAAGGATAATGGCCTTCCAAGTAAATTGCTATTTGACCTTGGAAGAAGGCCCTTAACCTTTCTCAGCCTCAATTTTCTCCTCAGTAAAACAGTAATTACACATTAGTGTGCTAGCATTATTATCATTATCATCATCAACAACTCATTTATATAGTGCTTTAAGGTTTAAAGAGATTTCCTCAAAATTACCCGGGGAAGTAGCTAGTCCAATTATCATTATCCTCATATTAAAGATGAGCAACAGAGGCTCAGAGAAGGTAGGGATCTGCCCATGGTGATAGTTGAATGTGATCATAATAATGGTTGAGGCTAAAAGCACTTTTAGATTGGCAAAGCACTTACCTTATTTGAGCCTCAAACAACAATTCCATAAGATAGATACTATTGTCATTGTTTCCCTTCCTTACAGAGGGGCTAACTACCCTTCATTTTCAGGCATACCTAGGACACATTTGTAGGTTTGGTTCAAGACCACCTCAATAAGGCCAGTCGTTTTTTTTTTTTGTTTTTTTTTTTGGTTTCCCAGTGCATATAAAATTATGCTTATACTAGACTGTAAGTTAATTAAGTGTGCAGTAGTATTGTGCCTAAAAATGTATATATCTTAATCAAAAATACTTTATTGCTAAAATATTCTAACCATCATCTGAGTATTCAATGAGTAGTAATTTTTTTAGTGAAAGAGGATCTTACCTCATGTTGATGACTGCTGATGAGGGTGGTGCTTGCTGAAGACTGGGTTAGTTATGGTAATTTCTTAAAATAAGACAACAATGAAGTTTGCTGCATTGAACACTTTCACTTGAACACTTTAGAGACCATTATAGAATTATTAGCTGACTTAATTTCACTATTATTGTGTCTTGGGGAAGAGGAGGCCTAAGAAGAGGGAGATAGCTAGGGAATGGCAGGTCTGTGGAGCAGTCAGAACACACACAGTATTTATCGATTAAGTTCATTGTCTCATATGGGGCCGGTTTATGGTACTCCCAAACAATTACAATAGTAACATTAGGGGCAGCTAGTTGGAGCAGTGGATAGAACACCAGCTCTGAAGTCAGGAAGACCTTTGTTCAAATCTAGCCTCAGACACTTAACACTTAAAGTCATATAACCCTAATTGCATCAGAAAAAAAAAAAAGTAACCTCAAAGATCACTGGTCACAGATCACCCTAACAGGATAATAATAATGAAAAAAGTTTGAAATATTGTAAGAATTACCAAAATGTGACACAGACCACTTTGTGAACACATGCTGTTGGAAAAATGGTGTGGATAGATTTGCTTAGTGCAGGAATGCCATAAACTTTCGATTTGTAAAAATAGTAAGAGTAATAATTCTAATATCTGTGAAGCACAATAAAATAATGTATAACTATACTTGTCTAGGTCAGAGCTAGTTAGTATCAGGTGCAAAATTCTAACTCAGTTCTCATATGACTCCATGTCTAGTCTCTTTTAGCATTAAAACTATAATATTATATAGTAGACCAATTAAAGCTATTCCGTTTTATTGCTACTAAGTCTAATCGTCACATCAATCAACCATTTTACAAATGCATACTATAATCATGGAAGGAGCGATCCAACAAGTATGGATAACTTAGAGTAAACAAACTCAAGCATATTGATGAGTAGTTCATAATGCATATCATTATATATATCAAGGACAAAACAAACAGAGAGGAATGCTGAAGACAAAAAAAAAAAAAAAGTCAGTCAGGTGAAATTAATCATACAATACCTCTTAGAAAAAACTTGAATTTCTAACATTTCTTACCAAAACTAACATTTGGATTTCTAACCAAATTCCAAATGGCAACTATTAGAATAGAGCTTCCAAGGAATTGTATCAATAAATCCTTAGCCTATTTATTAAATAGTTTGTTGTTTTAAAGTTGCTAGGGTACTGCAAATGTTTTTTCTATAGAATTGCAGAAAAGCACTTCTCTGGACAAAAATGTGATTAACTGAAAATGAAATTCAGTCATACAGTGCATAGCCTTAATCTGTTAAAACATCCATTTCACTAAAATGTTCTCAATAATTATTTTTCTGAAATACTTTGTAAGCACTGGGATCCTCTGGTAAAAGACTCACTTAAAAGAACAAAAAAAAAAAGGGGGGGGGGGGGGGGGCTTCAAGAAACCCTCTAAGAATTTTGTTGATGTAAAGTGTCTAGACAAAAAAAGCTACTAAGTTTAAAGAATTTAAAAGATTATGAGTATTGGGAACGATTGAGATTTAGTTTTTAAATCCATTCAGTTGGATTTGCAAGCATAGCACATTTGTTTTTAATGAAAGCAAATAACCTGCATTTCCCCACATGCAAAGATAGGAATAAAGGTAAAAAGGAAACAAAGTAAAGCATAAGATAGATCCATAGTTTTGGAATTTAATGGGGGAAGGGGAGGAGCTCCGAGGTTTGGACCACCCAGGTAGAAGAGAAAGGGAGGGAAGCTTGGTTATCTCTTAAAGAAAAAATAAATGTTAGTTTAGTCCTTCAATTAGGGATGAAAAATTGTGTAAATTTGTGGAAGAGAAACATTTGCCTTATGTCCTTGATAACAAAACTATTTATAAAACTAATCAATCCACTTACTCAAGGATGTACTAGGCTTCACTCACCCTACAAGAGGTAAGTTGTTCTCTCTCCAGGCTTCCTTGGGATGAATGAGAAGGCTTTTCTCCTCAATAACTACACCTCCCTCCACAAGAATGCTTGCTATCTCCAAGATTGTTTTGTAACCCACAGCAGTTAAAAGGAGCTGTATCAACAGGTTTTCCCTCCTTCCTAACACAGAAATCCTTATAAATGCAGACCAAGAACACTAAGTTAAACTGTTAAACAGTTATCTCAGAAATTCAAAATCAATTTTGTCTATAGTTTTTTTCCCCCCACAGGAAATCACAATTTACATTTTTATCAGTTTGGTCTGAGCCCAGAGCTGGAAGTGAAGCAAAGAACTATTTTCTTGATGGCATACACACATATACATACATACATACATTAAATATGTGTATGTATATATATATACACACACACATATATATGTAATACATTTTCCCAAAGCTTGAACATTAACTTCAGAATGCCATTTAGGACCGAAAACTGATTCTTTTCTAGATGTAACTGCAAATGTTTTTAAAAAACTAAACACTTAAGTAGCTGAAAAACTTCCTTTTTCAAAATAAGGAAAAATAATAATACTGAAAAGACAGTGATATGTAACCTTCTTACCAAGCTTCTCTAAAAGGTTAAAATCAAAAAGCCATTATAATAGAAAAATAGTGTACTACCAATCAGATTTTTAAAACCAAACAATGATTGGAATGACAATTTGACTTTAAAAATTCCCCTTTATTTTTGAACCATTTTCCAATCATCAAACTACAGTATCGAGTGGCTTAGTTTTAGGAAGAATCTAAATGCACCCTGCACCAAAAATGCCTTTCCTCCTCATACAAACCCTACTTCTTTTAAAACTCAGTTCAAATCCCATTTTCTGAAAGAATCCAGGTAGGCAGTAATTAGCCCCTTGCCACTCAAGCTTTCCGATATCTTGAATGTATGTAGTTATTCCTGTTATCTCCCTCCCCTCTTCCCATTTTAGAATATGAGCTCCTTTAGGGCAGGTATTGTTTTTTACGATCTTTGCTCACCAACACTTAGCCAGACCTCCTTGACACCTAGTAAATGCTAAAAAAACAAACAGACAAACAAAAAAAAGCTTGCTGATTCACACACACACACACACACACACACACATATATATACACACACATATATGTATGTACAAGAGTTCATCATGTGTGCTTACATGCACGTACATATACATATCTATATGCAATACACACATGCTACAAACATGTGTGTGTATGCATGTATGCCTGAAAGCTCTTAATAATGGTGTTATTGCTCAGTGGATAAGGCCCAATCAGAAAGAACAGAAAGTTCCAATCAATCCTCAGACACTGACCTTCTGTGTCACCCTCAGTAAGACATTTAACCCTTTTTGCTTCAGTTTCTTCATCTGTAAAATGGGTGGAAAAGGAAATGATAAACCTCTCTCATATCTTTGCCATGAAAACTTCAAAATAGTATTGTGAAGGATGGGACCTGACTGAAAAATGACTAAACAGCAATACTTCTTAGTATTTTTCTTCTTCCTCTAAGGACCAAAAAACTTAACATCTATTTTATTCTCAAAGATGCCAGGACAGGGAGAAATCAACTAAAAAGTAGCATTTGCTAATCACTATCAATCCAGATCAGCAAGGAATTATTAATTTCTTACTAAGTGCCAAATGTCTTCAAGGATTTATATTCTAATGAGAAAAGACAAAACATTGCACCAGCCCTGAAGTCAGGAGAACCTTAGTTCAAATCTGACCGCAGACACTTAATACTTCTTGGCTGTGTGACCCTGGGCATGTCACTTAACCCCAATTGCCTCAGCAAAAAAAAAAAAAAAAAAAAAAAAAAAAAAAAGACAAAACATTAATGAAAGAAAAAGAAGAGGGGGAAGAAAAAAACAGTTAATCATAGTAGGTTCATAATAAAGAAATATAGAAAGTCAGGAATACTGCCCCAAGAGGAATGAACACAGTTGACTTGGCATCCTCCTTAAGCTGGAGGTTCTGGGAGCCTCTAGATAATCAGCAGGAGAGAGTATAGAATACTTTCAATATGTGAAGTCTAGGGTTAAGTGAACTTTTGGGCTTTCCTCCAGTATTTTAAGTAGAGTCATGTTTTTATTCATATAGATAGTGTAGTTTATTAGGAAAATACTGAATATTGAACTCAATTTTGAGATCAGTATACAATAACTATGTGATCTTAGGGCAAGTCCCTTGATTTCTTAGAGAGCCTGAAGTTCCTCATCTATAAAATGAGGAACTGGGATTCAAAGGATCCTGGGTTTAAATCTGGAAGATTTCTTTTCTTGGCAACAGCCAGGGAACACTCTCTTGCTTAGATGGATGTAATAAGGTCTTTTTTTAATTGCAGTCTTTAAGAAGAAAAATTTCTTTTTTTAGGAGCTAGAAGTCAAAGGGAACTTAATCTAATACCCCCAGTTTATATAAGAGGAAACTGAGTCCAATGAATTTAATTTTCTACTCAAAATGTTAACTATCTAAGCCAGTTTTCAGAAGCAAGTCTGGACACTAAATGAACTCCTTCTAGGACATGCTGACCCAATCTTCAAGAACCTACAGATATTAGCACAAAACCATGAAAGATCAGAATCAAGTGCTTGCGAGGAAGGTTGCAAATTATTATGTTTGGATATCATAATGGATAAAATAATGGATAAAGTCAGCAAAATTTGAGTTCAGATTTTACTTCAGTCACATTATTAGTTGCTTGACCCTGGGAAGATCACTTAACATATATATGAATGATATCATGGCATGTGTCAAGATATTAGGAGACACTTTTCCAGAGTAAGGCCCAGCAAGCAGGTTGTAGCCTGAGTTTGGTTTAACAACAATTTTTTGTTGGACCTTCGTCAGTACAAGGGTCCCTCCTAGTAATAGTGGGGCTCTTACACATGTGTCCTTGCTTACAATCATTTCTCTCCCTTTGAAATTAAACTTCTGTTTGATTTCTGACTCTTCTGTCTATAGCCTGCTTTGTTCAATTCCAACCATCCACAAGTTAGAGACTGGTTCTGAGTGGGTTGACACATGGGGGCAACTGATTGAAGGAATTCTCAAGTTTAAATTGAATTAGAGGTAGAGGAAGGGAAGAACACTTCAGTAATCCAAAGTAGTAAGTCCTATAGTATGAAAGACTATTTCATAGGTGTTGGAGAGACAAAATAAAATTGAAACCTGATCCCTGTGAGTAAGGAATTTACATTGGTGTGTGGGAAAAAAGTTATCTCCAAGGAGAATTGTTCTGCTTTGCCCCAGAAGAATGAATTAGGCAGAAGTTGGAGAAAGGTGGATTTAAGCTTGCCATAGAGTGAAGGAAAAAAAAAAAAACAACTTCCTAAGACTTCCAAATAACTAAATGGAAGCAAAATGGGAATTGAGGCAGCAGATTCCTTTTTCACTGGAGATTTTCAAGGGCTAGATGATGGCTTGTCAGTTATGTTGCAGCTTAGGGAATTGGCAGAATTTTTTTTTTTTTTCAGATATGGTTTGGGGCAGACCTTGGAGGTCTCTTTTAACTGACATTCAGGAACATGAGATCAATCAGTCAGTGAATCAGTCAATATATATTTATTAATCACCTACCAATTGCTAGGCACAACGTTAGGTAATAGGGATAGAAAGAAAGAAAGACAAGGGATATCAGGAAAGGGTTCTTGTAGGTGGGATATCAGAAGAAAGCCAGAGAAGTCAGGAGGTAAAGATGAAAATTCCAGACTCAGGGAGAACCAGTAAAATTACTCAGAATCCCAGGGATGGAGTGTCAGGTCCTTATGTCTAAGGAACATCAAAAAGTCCAGAGTTACTGGATGAATGAGGTATAATAAGACTATAAAAGTTGAGAGGGCATTATATTAGAAAGGGCTTTGAATGACAGAGGTATTTTATATTTAATCCTGAAGGTGATAAAAAGAATTTATTGAATTTATTTGGAATGGGATTTATTGAATGGAAGTTAGAAACAGAATAAGATTTTGACATGGTAAGGTTTTAGGAAGAACATATGGACAGCTGAGTAGAGGATGGACTAGAATGGTAAGAGACAAGGAAAGGAATCGAGAAAGTGGCTATTGTAATAATAGTTTAAGAGCCGAGCAAGAGTCTGTGCAAGGTTAGTATCAGTGTTAGAGGAAAGAAGGGGGCATACAGGAGAGATGTTATGAAGGTAAAATTGATGTGATTTGGTAATAGATTGAATATGAGGGTTAAGACTGAGGAGTTGGTTTTGAGCCTGGATGACTGATGAACATAGTGGTGGCCTTAGCAGAAATAGAGAAAGTCAAAGGGAGGGTGGGAGGCAAGGGGAATGATGAATTGTTTCAGACATGTTGAGTTTAAGATGTCTAAGGATCCAAAAATTCACTTTGGGACCTGAGTTGTTACTGCACTAGAGGAAAGCAAATCATAATTACAAAGTTCTGGAGCAGTTAAAAAACAAAAACCCAAAACCTTTAAAAAAAAGAATTTAGGGGAGATGATAGAAGATATGGGAGTTGGGAAAATAGGGGAATAGAAGGCTATGAGAATACATCCTTCCCCTGGAAACCCAGTTTCTTTCAGAGATGAACTCAAGTACTACCTCCTTCAGGACACATTTCTGGATTTCTCCTAGGTTAATTCCCACTCTCCCTTCACTCCAAATCACTTGGCATTTGTTTTGTAAATTTCCTCATAGAATAACTATATACAAATGTGAAATTTGTATATACAGCTTGAAGTGCAATACATGGAATCCATTAGACACTTAGTAAATTCTTACTATTCAAGCATTCCAAATTAAGATTATTAGATGGTTTGAAAATATGAGAATTATTCTGCATTTGAGGTTCTGGAATATCACTCTTACTTATTTTTTCAATCTTAAATTGGGAAACAAATAGGTGAAGCTTTGTTACTCTTTAGTCTAGTGAATTCTGTTGATCAAGTAACTATATTGACCATATAAAATTATCACATTCTGGGCCTCTATAGAATTCCAATATTGGACATGGCCCCACAGCCAGTCCAAGAGTGTTGAGAGTTTTTGAGGTGGAAATGAGGTTCTGTAGCAGATCCTATATATGAGCTAATAAAGTGGTGACTGATAAGAGAAATTGTCTTGAGGCTGTCTGGACAATAGCAGAAGGCCCAGTAGAAATATAAGCAACTAAGTGACCTACTAGACAATTATAGGCTTTGGATAGGACCTGGAGTCAGGAAGGCCTAAATTTTTATCCCTCCTCAGACAGTTATATGACCTTCAGCAGATTACTCCTTTCAGCCTCTGTTTCCTCAATTGTAAAATGGGTAATAATAGTGCCTACCTCACAGGGTTATTATGAAATTTTGATTAAGATTATATATATATATATATATATATATAAAGACATTTAAAATAATACCATTAAAGCAATATATAAATGTTACTTTTTTTTTTGTTCCTCAAGAGTTAAAACTTTTTTGTGTATTAAATTACATCAATAATGAGTTGGTTAAAGTCTACATTATTTTGGTTGGTCTCTACACCGATGGAAAAACTGACCTATACAATTCTTCAAAATTGCCTTTTTGCTTGAAAATAGTAAATGTTACTTCTGAATCTCCTGAGTTTTACACTAACCAAATTTAACTTTTATCAGACGTTATTCCTCTGAAAAATTTTCAATTCTCCCATATCATTTTCAGAATGTGGAGACTGTAAATAGTCACACTCCTTTAATAAAGGTCTGACTAATGTTGACTATTCTGACAGGTCTTATTGGCACTCTTCTATCATAATCATATTTCCTCTAATGCAGCCAAGTATCAGGTTTGTGTTTCAAATAACTAGAACTACATTAGTGACTCATAGTTACCTCCTGTCCCCCAAAGCATGTCAGTCTTCATGACCTGGGTTTGTAGGATTTGGAAATCTTACAAGAAAATAAGTTAAAACTGTAATACTAAATTGAACAAGCAATACCAAACCTTAGAACTTTTGGTTTTTAAAAAACCAACAACAACAACAAAAACACCTCATAGCTGCTAAGCTCACTTTTCAAGAATGACTAGAAATGGTTCTTGTAGTTTTATTGTTATTTTAAGCTTTTAATCAGATTTAAATTCTTCAAAAACCTTACTCTTCAGAATTTTAGACAATTCCTGGCATGGAGTCAACTAATACTCTATTTACTTTCAACTAAAGTCAAAATTTGTTCTTCAAAGAATTGGGACTTAGGGTATTAGTTTCTGTTCTGGATGATAATTAAAATTCAATTCCAGAATTCTGAGAAGGTGTACTTTGCTTTTCAATTTCTATTAATAACATGATAGGCAGTGGATAGAACACTGGGTCTAGAATCAGGAAAACTAAAGTTCAAATTTGAGTTTAGATACTTACTAGCTCTGTTACTCTAGGCAAGTCATTTAATCCTATTTGTCTCAGTTTCCTCATCTGTAAAATGAACTGGGAAAAAAAATGGCAAATCAATCCAGTATCTTTGCCAAGGAAAACCCTAAATGAAGACACAAAGTTCGATGTGATTGAAGAACAACTAATTTATCAGTTAGTATTTTTTTTTTTTTGCTGTTGTTTGTTAAAAAACAAACAAAAAAAAAAAACAACAAAAAACCAACAACCCAACAATTTAAGATAACCTATTATGAAGGTTAAATGGAGAATCCTTTCATCAGATATCTTTTAACTATCTCTTGGTACCGCTCCAGCTTACAAGTTTAGTAATTATTGGGTCATGGAAAACATAACTTCTACTTTACAGCTATCTAGGAATGGTTTTCTTGGGATAATAAAACCATTCTTTATTAAGCACTTAATGTATAACCAGGATATGAAGATTTGACCTGATTATATCTGGGTTGGGTTCCTTTTTGAACTTATGAGATTCTTATATAATAATCTTCTATAGTTCAATGAATACAAAATTTTGTCAGCCATGTTTTGCTCATTTTCAGTAATTAAAACTTAATTTCTTTTTCAGGTATATAAAAAGTCATTTCAAGAAACCTACATTTTTCAAACTCTTGATACTTAAAAAAAGACCTTTGATGATGCACAACTATGCCCTTTCTTTGTGCCTCCAAACTCCAGTTTTGTTTTGCTGTTTTTCACAATTCATACAGCATTTAAACATTAAACTTTTAAAGGAAACTGTTCATTTCTTGCTTTAATTATTCCTTTATGAGAACTTTGTCCAACACATCCTGATGCTTTCAGTCTCAGAAGGGGAAGAGAAAAATGAGGCACCAGAGGTCATAATTTGTTTGATTTCTCTGTAGATGTATATTACTCTCCTTATCTGTGTAAATATGTTGTACAGTAAACTCAAGGAGAACTGGGTCTTATCTTAATTTCATTTCTCTCCCAACATGACCTCAGAACAGGATAGACACTAATGTATTTTTAATGACCTGAAATTTCCTCCTGCTCATTTTCCTCATCTACTTAGCTTTTATCTTTGCATTTCCAGTGTCTAGAAGACTGCCAGGGCCAAAGAAGGTGTTTCTTAATGGATGGATCAGGAAAAGAAGAAGCTTGGACTTATATGGCATCTGAAGTTGTCTCCAGCTCTAGCTCTGTGATATGGTGCTTAAAAAAAATTCCCTCCTAATTTTGCCTATTTAGACTAGTTATCTCCCTACTGCGTTCTTTTGGGGTTATTTTTCACACATTAACTCCCCTCTCCCCGATCCTAGATATTTTTAACCTGATTTCCCTAAGTGTTTTCCACCCAGTAAAATTCAGCTATAAAATTCTCTCTTCCTAGTACATTTTCTCCTCATTTCACATCCCTTTTCTTTTATTTCTCTTTCTTATGTGCAGAATGTTTTAACAGAAAGATGGTCCTGTCAATCAACTTTGTTTAATGACCAGTGGATGACTCACTGAAGTCTTATACTAATTAGAGTTAACTCCCACATCCCACCACCACCCTCCCTATTATTTTAACTCTCCAGAAAAGGAATTTATTTAATTATTAAGCAATTCTTTTAAATTCATTAAGTAAAAGGAATATATAAGGAATTAATAAATAAAAAGGAACTTACCTTTATTAGAAAA